>NC_142503.1:195545000-195815000 GCF_057876585.1 Rhinolophus sinicus | reverse complement strand
TTAATCTGGTTCATTGGTTGATTTGTCTAACCTGGGAACAACATCACACTGCCTTATTTATTATCATTCAAGTAATTACTGATATCTCCAAAAGCCAGCAAACCAACCTCTTTCTTCGCATTTAGAAAAATCTCCCTTTCCCTGCCATTTGCAATTCCATATAAGTTTTAGAATCAGCCTGTCAATTTTCACACACATATCCACATGCCCACAAAATCTCTCAGGATAGTGTTTGAATTACAATGACTCTGTAGATCAATTTGGAGACAATTGTCCTATATATGATACAGAATCTCCAATATAAATATACATGTTACCTCAATTTCTATAGATCTCAGAGGTCTCAGAATGATTGTTTTTCTAATTTTCTTAATAAAGACCTTTGCCATCTTTTATTAGATATATTCCTAAATTCCTTATATTTTTTATATTAGCAATCATATGTCTATTAAATTGTATCATCTTTTGTCTGTGAATAAAAATGTGATTTTCGTAGATTCAATTTGAGTCCAGAAAGCTAACTAAACACTCCCACAAATTTTCATCCCTGAAAGTGACCTGATTTGGGCAAGACATGTGACCCTTGATATATAGGGCTGTATTCTGTGTGCAGATGTTTTCTTTAGGGTCTTTTCACTTGTGTTCACAGGGAAATAGGTCTGCAAGTTTTATTCTCACAAAGTTTTTGTGGGATTTTTGTACTGAGGTTACTCTAGCCCCAAAGTTGTTGGGGTGTTTTCTCTTCTACTCTGGAATCTCTAATAATTTGAGTGAAACTGGAATATCTGTTACTCGACTCTCTCATAGAGCTTGCTGGTAATGTGGTGAAGACATCTGGACCTGGAGTGTTTTGGTGGGGAGAAGTTTTCTTTTTTAAAGTTTGACCATATGTCCTTACTTGTTACAGGACTATTCATGTTTTGTTTAATTCTTACTGAGTCAGTTTTAGTAATTTTTTTCTAAGAATGTTTCCATTGTATGAACTAAAATTTGTCAGTATTAAGTTGTTTATAATATCCTGTTATTATTGCAAATATATTCAGCTCAGTAATGTCTCCTTTCTCTTTTATTTTACTTGTGCATACTTTTTATATCAATTATATTTTCTTTATTTTTTTCAAAATATCTATTTTTTACTCTATTGATCCTCTCTAGTCCACGTTTTTTAATGTCACTATTTTTACTATTTTTAAAATAATTTCCTTCTTTGTAATTTATTGTCTTTATTATATTGTTTTTTAACCTCCTAAATTGAAGAATAAGCTAATTTGTTTTCAGTCTTTTTTTAGAGAATTATTTTTAAAGGATATACAATTTCCTCTATAAACTGCTTTGGCTGTATCGCACACATTTTGAAAGGTTCAGTTTTTGTATTCAGATCTAAATATTTCTAATTACCTTTATAATTACTTGTTTAGTGTATGAGTTGTTTAAAACTATATCTCTTAATATCCAAAGATATAGTAATTTCCTAGATATATTTTTTGATATTAACATTAATTTACTTACATTTGGGTCAGAGAATGTAGTCTGAATGAGATTTACTTTTAACTTAGTATATAGTCAATTTTTATATATGTTCTGTGTATGTTTGGAAAGAATATGTATTCTATAATTGCTGACTACAGTAACCTATATATGCCCATTGGTTCAATTAAAAAATAATACTTAAGAGGAGATCCAAGATGACAGGATATACACTGTGCCTGCTTCCTTCCATGAACACATTAAAATTACAACTAAATTATAGACCAATCAACCTGGAGAACCATCTGAAGTCTAGCTGAACAGAAGTTTTATAACTAAGGATATAAAGAAGAAGCCATGTCAAGACTGGTAGAAGAGGAGACGCAGAACTAGCCAACCTCAAACCTCCATGTGGCAGTTGAGAACCAGGAGAGATTTCTTGGCTGCAGAAGATCCTCCCAGAAAAGCAAAAGACCCCAGTCCCACACCAGCCACCCCAGCCCAGAGTACTGGTGCCAGGCAGAAAAGCCCCCACAACATTGGGCTGTGAAAAACAGTGGGGATTCCAACCATCCAGGTGGGATAGGAAGGTGGTGGGAAACCCAGGTGTCCTCTTAAAGGGCCCACGCACAGACTCACTCACTCCCGGGCACTCACCTTGGGCTCCAGCAGACAGACAGTAACTCAGCAGGTGTCAGAGACATATGGAGGGCAGATTGAGGTGTGTTGCTTCGGGTTGAGGGCTGGAGGACAGTCTCCATTTCCTTGTAACGAAATCTTCCTCCTGCGCAGCCTGCAGGTGGGCGCCATCTTTCCTGTGTTGAGCCCACCCCCACAGGCCAAATCTGAATCTGATTGGTCTGGTGAGCTCTGCCACTCTGCCCTGCTGACTCACTGGGACTGCAGCCCACCCAACTCCTCCAACACCAGAGGCACTTTCTCCAAGAGCAGCCAGCCCTGCCCACATTGCACTCTTTCTTGGAAAACTATCAAAGTCCTACACACACCAGGTGGGCAGTGACTGGGCCCAGTGTGCTCCGAGACTTTTGCCGAGTAGCTCCATTCTCAGCACTGACACCAAACCAGAATTTACATTAACCTGGTAACAACTTTTCCCACTCTAGTTACTCCCCATGACCCTGCCTCACTCAACTTGTGTACCACACGAGGCTTTTATAAGTTGCTAAAACTTAAGGAAGCCGGCAGGTGGCAGCAGGCCTCTGGGTATCCTGGCATTTTGCAGAGCTACCCTAAGCCCAGTACTGGTAGAGACATCCTTGCTTTGCAGCGTGGCCTCTCCCACATACCTCCAGTGTTAGCAGAGGCAGCGAACAACTGCAGATCACTTTTAGCTCCTACCAGGTATTTCCAAGCCAGTCACAGGCAGTGGGTGACCTGGGCCTGCACTGGAGTCCCTCCCAAGAGGCCCCAGAACAAACATACTTGGAGGTTGGCTGCACGGCACAGTAGAACACTGCCCAATTAGCCCCACAAGTGGCACACCCAAAGGGTGGTCTCAACAGCCACCACAGCCCACTGGGGCAAATCCTGTTCCATGGGGTTAGCTTCCTGCACAGCAGCCCATAAGATGTGGATGTGGCCAAACCCCACAGCCAGTCAGCCTGAGGGTTAACCCCATCTATAGACCTGCCAAGAGCAATCAAGGCTCAACTATAACAGGAGAGCACACACAACCCACACAAGGGACACTCCTGGAGGACCCAGCACATGTGACCAGCGAGACTGTGCCACTGGGCCCCACAGGACACCTACTACATAAGGCCACCTGCTCAAGACTGGAGGACATAGCAGATCTACCTAATAGATAGAAACAAACAGAGAGACAGCCAAAATGAGGAAACAAAGAAATACATTCCAAATGAAAGAACAAGAGAAAACTCCAGAAAAAGAACTAAACAAAATGGAGGCAAGCAACCTACCAGATACAAAGTTCAAACCAATGGTTATAAGGATGCTCAAGGAACTTAGTGAGAACTTCAACAAAGAGATAGCAAGCGTGAAAAAGGACATGAAACCATAAAAAAGAACCAGTCGGAAGTGAAAAATACAATAACTGAAATGAAGAATGCACTAGAAGGAATCACCAGTAGACTAGATGAAGCAGAGGATTGAATCAGCAAATTGGAAAACAGGTAGCAGAAAACATCCAATTGGAACAGCAAAAAGAAAAAAAAAAAGAATTCAAAAAAGTGAAGAGAGATTAAGAGACCTCTGGGACAACATCAAGGATAACAACATTCACATCATAAGGTACCAGAAGGAGAAGAGAGAAAGCAAGAGATTGAGAGCCTATTTGAAGAAAAAATGCTTGAAAACTTTACTAACTTGGAAAGAAAATAGACATACAAGTCCAGGAAGCACAGAGAGTCCCAAACGAGATGAACCCAAACAGGCCCACACCCACACACATTATAATTAAAATGGCAAATGTTAAAGACAAAGCAAGAATCCTAAAAGCAGCAAGAGAAAGGCAACTAGTAACTTATAAGGGAGCCCCCATGAGATTGTCAGCCTATTTCTCAACAGAAACTTTGCAGGCCAGAGGGATTGGCACAAAATATTCAACATGATAAACAGCAAGGACTTACAACCAAGATTATGATACCCAGCAAGGCTATCATTTAGAATAAAAGGACAGATAAAGAGCTTCCCAGACAAGAAAAAGTTAAAGGAGTTCATCACCACCCATTATTACAAGGAATGTTAGAGGGACTTCTTTAAGATGGAAAAAAAAAAAAAAAGATCTGTAATTTTACTAACAATTGTCACCCCAATAAATTTAAAAAAAAAAAAAGATCAAGGAGTGTGACCTTTATCTCAACGGTGATCCAGAATCATTGAAAGGGTGTAAACAGTATTTTCTGGAGCTTTTTTAAAGAAAAAATGATACATAATGATGAATATACAATTATTACAAAATAAATATTTATTTAAAATGAAAAACAAGGGACATTGGCGGGAGCCCCACAAGTAAGGGGCTGTAAACTTAAGTCAGCTTCATGGTCCATGTTCTCTTGTGACAAAATACGACAGAGGTAGATTCTCAGGGTGTTTCATGGTGAATTTTTTTATCCTTCTGTTATTTTTTCATATTATTGGTAGCAGCGTATGGAGTGGATTGAGGAGGACAAGATGGGGAGATTGTCTAGAAAACTATTTCAATAGTCCCTCTGAATTGATACAAACGTGAAGTGAGATAGTGGTGGTCATCGTGGGCTAGAATGGAGAAGAGTGTGCGCAGAGATTTATTTCATAGATAAAATTAACAGAATTTAGCAGGTGGTTGTTTTGAGTAGGAAGAAAGTTGATGGCAACCACCATATTCTGGCTTGAGTGGCTGGTCAGATGGGTAGTGAGTGGTGGCTGGTGGGCATCAATCACTGAGATAAGAAATCGGGGAGTACAGTTGGGTTGGAGGTGCCTGCAGGACATCCACAATGAGAAATCTAGTAGGGCCCTGAGTCAGGAGTTGTGGGGAGACCTTAGGTTGGGAGGCAGGGATCTGGGCTGATGAGCACACATGTAGCCTTGGGCATATAGTGTGAGAAGAGAAGCAGGGCTGACAGTGCATCTCAAGGGTTCCCACATGTGTGAGAGGTGGGCAGAGGAAGCAAGTCACAAACAAAACAGATGAGGGTTAGTCAGAGACGGAGAAGGTGAACTGGTGAGGTGTGTCATGGGGGAGAAGGGGGAAGCTATTTAAGCAGAGAGTGATCACAGCATCACTTCCCCCCCCCCCACCCAGAGGCCATTTAAGTTGGATACTGGAATGTGTCCACTGGGCTTTTGTGACTTTGATGAGAGCAATTTTACTCCAAGTCTACTCTTTCCATGAGACCATAATGATTCCCAAAGAGTTATACATTCAGTGATATGGTTTTGAAAGATCTTGTATTAATTATTTATTGCTGTGTAACAAATTACCCCAAATTTAACTGTCTAAACAATGCACATTTATTATATCACAGATTCTGTGAATAGTAAGTCGTCTGGGCTCTGCTTAACTGGGTCTCCTGCTCAGAGTCTCATAAGCCTGCAGTCAAGATATTGATCAGGCCATGGTCTCACTGAGGCTGGACTCGGGAGGACCTGCCACCACACACACATGGTTGTTGCCAGCCTTCAGTTCTTGCAGGTTATCAGACTGTGGGCCTTAGTTTCTTGCTGGCTGTCTGCTGGAAGCTGCCCTCAGTTTCTTGCCATGCAACCCCTCAAGAATGCAGCTTACAACTCCCAAAGCCAGCAAAGGAGGAAGTGTCTCTCGGCAAGACAGATATTATACTCTTCTAGTGTAACCACAGAAGTGGCATCCCATTACCTTCGTTGTTTTCTTTGCTTAGAAACAAGACATAGGCCCCACCCACACTCCAGGGAAAGAATCACTCAGAGGAGGGGTTACCTTAGAATCTGTTTGCCAAGCTCCCCTTATAGTAATGACCCTACCTTGTCTATTCCCATGTCAGCTGTTGGTCTCTCAAGCCCAGTTGCTACCATTATCAGTTTGTTTGTACCCATAGCAACTGGATCCTTGGCCAGCCTTGCCTCTATATAAAATTCAATTTTTATCTGGATTTTAAGTAGCTCCAATGTCCACCTGCGGCCACTGGTGATACATATTCCTGCTTTTAACCTGGGTGTCTCTTCCCTTTGCTGGATTTCAGTTTCACCCTCTCACACAGGGGATAATAGTCTCTACATCCCAGAGAGGTTGTCAGATTGCAGAATTAATCACAGTGATTTGCACAGATTTCTCAGCACATTGTCCAGCCCATAGACTTGTTCCATGGGAGCCATTTTCATTTTCTGCTAATAAAAGAATAAAAACAAACAAAAGGCAAATGGGTGTCATGTTGATGCCTGTGGAGTACTGTTTCAGGAAGGAGAAAAGCTACGAGCGTTAAAGGTGAAGACCCACAGCCACGTGACTTAGGAAAAAAACTACAATGCAATCTAAGAATTTAAGTTAACAAATGCTGAATCATAAAGTCCTTCAACTAAATTTTCCTCTTCAACTCTGTGTGTTATTAAATACTCTTGTTGAGTTCCTCCAGTCTGACATACAAGTGGGAAATTTGGGCTATTTCTAAATTAAACTTGCGTTTCTTATAATAAAGTTCATGGTGGAGATGCTAAAGAATGGAGAGACTTGGGTTGTCTCTATCTCCAAAGCCCAAACAAAGCTGTTTGGGTGACAGAAACACACAGGAGTATGATTTCATTCTGATATGGGGAATGTATGAACCCAATTTAATTTGCATTCATCAAATATATAAGAGTGGGACAAGAAAGTTATCTCCAGATAAGATGAAAAACCAGTCTTTGAATATGCATATAATATTGACTGGATAACTAGAGATATTTTAAAATCCAAATAAAAATTGAATTTTACATTAGAGGCAAAGTTGACCCCAGTGATCGTTCAGCAATCTAGTCTTCACATACTTACAATCTTCACAGTGTAGGTAGAACTATCATGTTTTTGATAGCCTAAAATTAGTGTTAGCAAGACGTAATAAAGCCAAGACTCTCGACTGGTGGCTGGTTGAACACCTAAAGAGGAGGGAAGAAGAAATCTTTATAAGGGCTCTTCAAATCCATATACACAAAAATCATTGTCATTTTCATCTTTACTTAGTTCCAATAAAATTGTGCATAGAAAATACTTTTTTGATTACTTCTACAACAAAGCATTAATTCATCACTCCCCATATCTCGGGCCCTAGGCTAAGTATTTATATTCGTTACCTCATTCAATTTCCACAACAGCCTGGGAGGCAGCTGCTCTCATTATCCCCATTTTACAGATGAGGAAGCAAAACTGAGGGCGTCAGTAGTTGGCTTAGGCCACTCTCTTACAAAGAGGCAAAGCTAAAACCTAAACCCAGCTCTCTCAGAACCCCAAGCATATCATTTCCAATAAATTCAGACCAGCTTAATTCCATTATTTGAGAAGTTACGGGTATAACTACTATTATGTGAGAATCCATATTTTTTTTTTAATTTACATTGTATGAAGTGACAATCATCAAAACAAGTGGGAAACATTAGTGAGGCCATTTCTCTACTAATTAATTATGTACCCCAAGGTTGAAATATAGTCTGTAATCTTAACAAACTACCTCTCTAAGAGTTCTCCAGTGTTAGCCATAATTTCATATATTTCTGTTTTATAATCTATTTCAGATAACCAAGAGGTTTTAAGTGACTGAGATTATTAAAGATATTCAGATTAGAAACCATCTGACTCTTCCATGAGGAGCCTTAGAAAAGTACAGTCTGACTTGAGACGCTCGTAAGTAGTAATGGGACACTCATACATTTACTTACTGAAATGGGAGGAGAGCTCACATCTATGCTAATATTACTCTTTCTTACACAAGCCTGGATAGGAGGATTTGTTAATGGTGATGGCATTACTTTAGCCTGTTCCGTCCCCCTTCCCGGGCTTCCCACATCCAATTAATAGGTCCTGTCAAGTCTCCCTACCCCACCCCCACCCCAGTGCATCCCCCTGTAATGACTTTCACCCTGACCCTCATCGTCTCCATCTGTGAGCACCATTATATCCCTCAGTCTTACCTCTATGACTCCTGTCTGCTCCCACCTCCCACTGTTGTCAGGGCCATCCTTCCAAATGACCTATAAAGTCAACCTCACTTCAAGTCTCCTTCTCAGTACAGTGTGGAAATTAAAGATAGCTACCCTTAACAAGTCGAAACAATTCAAAGAAATGTATCTTCACTCTGGTCTCTTGAGAAAATGCAAAGTGTTTGGGTAGATGACCTTACGAGGAAGAAGTGACTATATGAAAAATTGCAAATACTAAACAATTCATATCTTTCTTTTTTGCCTGTTGCATTTATTAAACAACATGGTGACATCTTGTACTTCCTTAAACCACTTCAGCAGCTCCCCATCTCCATCAGCCAAAAGCAAAAGAAGACAAAACCAAGCACCAGTTCCTTGGCACATTTGTTCACTATTTCTTTAATCCTCCATTGACTCATTCCATTCATTAATTGACTGCTTCACCTGTGCATTCATTGATGCATAAACTCATCAACCCATTCCCCTTCTGTACACTTACTGAGGACCTGCAATTTTGCAAACATGGCAGTGGGTTCTAGGTTCTCAAGTTGCCCATGAACTGGTGGGTAAGGCAGGGATGGGTCATACAAAATAAAGTACGCTGAGAACATTGTTGTGAACAATGCGTAAAGAGGAAATGTAAAAAAGAGTGAGCTAGTTCATGGTGGGCAGTATTTTATTAAGATGGTCATTTGGAACGTGGTCTAATGGGTTTTCTAGGTGGGAATGGTGAGAAGAGCATCATCCAGCATCATCCAGATCATCCAGATCATCACGAAGAGCATCATTCACGAAGGCTCAGAGTCATGGACATTCTCAGCATGATCAAGGAATAATGGCTGTCCCCAAGTAGCTCAAGTAAGAATAGAATAGGAGGGAGACAAGAGAGATAACATTCAAAGTCAGGACTGCCTGAAGTTTTCCCATGAAGCCATGTGAAAATTCTTGGACTTTATCATTTTTAAGAAAATGTTCCAGAATGCTGTCCTTATGTGCAAATTATCAGATCTAGATCTCAGCCATACTTATGATTCAGTCATCAGCAATCTGTTACTTACCTTTCTAGCTGTATCTCCTATGGCTTTCCTAATCAACACTCGAGGTACACATAGGGGATTTGGGACTTCGAAGGATATTTATTTAACCTCTGAACGTTAGACACACTTTTTGCAATTGTAGGTTTGTCCTCAGAATTTCTTATGGCTAAAGTTCCTATCCCCTATTCTGGCAGTCGAAGACAGTAAAAAGGTAAATTACATGTTCACTACAATGTGATATATAGATAATGTGTTATAGAAATGAATGCTTGAAACCTATGTCATTTTACTAGCCATTGTCACCTCAATAAATTTAATTAAAAAAATAAAATAAAATAAAGGTAAATTAAACCAATGGACTCTTTGAAAGGCCCCAGAGAAAGTGAAAGTATGCTCATGCAGAGTGAGTATTTCATCCCCAAAGTAGAAAAGACCTCATCCATCCCTAGAGATGGAAATGACCCCCAGAGCATGATAAAAACAATATTTTTGTGTAATAATGAAACACCTAGGGACAAAGAAATAGCAGACGAAGTTGCAGAGTGAGAAGATGCCAGCGGCCATGAGAAGGGTTGTGGAGGAGATTCTAACAGCATAGTGTATGACGTATGTAACTCAATTCCTTTGCTCTTTCGTGGAGCTCGGCTGGGGTCACCAAACCTGCCAAGTCCCCTTAGGCTTTCAGGAGGCCACATGGGAACAAAGGGCAAGTTGATGCTTTCCTTAGTGGCTTCTAGACTGCTCAGTCATGTCCAGGGAGTGAACAGATACAAGCATGTTGGCCTTCTCAAGAGCTCACACTTCAAACAGTCTATTTCTTTTCTGTTTTCATGCTTCGCTCATGAAATACATCCCTCCTTCCCAATCTGTACTTTCTGACATGCATCCCTTCCTCTCAATCTCTGCATTCGGAAGCTCTCCTCACTCACCACAGCTCACCTCTGTTGCTTCCTCCTCAAAGATGTGTCTTCTGGTCACCCCTGAGTGTACTGGGCTGGTCTGTCCTTTCTCTGACCCCCCATCACATCTTCTGATGCAGGGGCTCCTGGAGCCCCAGACAGAGCCTGTATGGCTGAAAATGACTTGTTGTCGTTATTACCCTCCTGGTCAGCTAAAGCGGTGTCCTGTGATCAGCTAGAGCCAAGTAAGAACAGAGCTCATCCTGTTGGCTGCAGCCTGTAAGAAGGTCAATGAGAGTCCAAGGTAGCCTGTATATACAAGTAAGCGAGGGCTCCAAGCAGGAGTTCTAGTGGAAGTTGAAGACGAGAGAGACCATTTCAGTAGTGGTCAGTCTCATAGACAACAGAAGGCTCTGTCGGCTGCCCCTCTAGGGGTATAGACTTCTGGGCTGTCTGTGTAATAGTGCCATGCCCTGCCTTGCCATAGGTGGCAGCTGTTGACCCAGAGATGCAGAGAGTTCCGAGAGGTCTTGTTGGAATTGCATGGCAATTTATGCTGTACTCGCAAAGTAGAATCTGCCTCAAGAATGTCCCTGAATACACGGGTCACAAGTTCCTTTTGCTCCCCTGATGATAAACAAGAGATGATAGCAGACGAGGTCAGAGATCACGCCTAAATTCTCTGCTCTGTTACATTAGCAACACAATCAAGAGTTAGTCAGGGACAAGAGTCTTTTGCCTCAAATCTCATGATTTTCCTCACAGCTATAGTACTCAGGCACTTCTACCGTTACAAATGCAGGGTTCCTCCCTCTCATAGGCTCCAAACTAAAGGTGACGGAATGTGTGTAATTAACCAGATCTGCTGGGCCAAGACGTGGTAGTTGACAAAGACCAATTGTAAAGAGGGCTTAAAAGCTACTAAAGAATTTAATGTCATTCACCTGCATATTCATTGATGTAATTGATTGGCTTATTCATTCATTCAGCATATTTTTATTTATCCCTCATTCACTCACTTATTCAACCAATATTTTCTGATTGTCTGGCCTGGTTAAGGCATTGTGTTGGGCCCAATGTTGCAAGGAGATCACCATCTAGGGACTGAGAGGGCAGAGCAAGGAGAGGGCAGGACGTGGACTCCAACACGTAAGTAAATCCTGTAAGCTAATACATAAGGGCTGTGATAGAAAGTAGTACAAAGTGCCGGGGGAGTCCATCACCCTTTTCTGCATTTAATGTAGTACTTTCAGAGAGTTCTAAAAAATACAATTCTTATATACTCAAAATCCTCAGGAGAGGAAAACAAATCTTAGCAAATGAAGAGATCTATAGAAAAATTTTTCCTTCCCACTGTCTATTGAATATAGAAGGCAGAACTCCAGCTGGCAGCACACATTTCTCAGCTCCCCTCCAAAGGGTCAGACTGCTGAGCGTCTCAGAAGGCAGAGCAGAGGGAAGATCTGCTCCCACCTGAAGGGCCAGGCCCCTGCTCTCTGAATGCTGGGCCTGGCACACTGCGGCCTCAATGCAATTTGTGGTGATTTTCCATCCTGCTCTTCCCTTGGGGAGTTGGATTTTGCTCATCTAGGTTTACTCTCTGAACTCTCAAGGTCTGAGATCTGCCTTGCTAAATAGGACCGACTTGGATATTTAGAATACCCTGTTTTTCTTAGGACCTTAAAAACGTAACTCCAGTGTAAGGCAGCTCCATGGGTTTCCATCAAAAAGGAAGGGAGGGGGTGGGGGGTGGGAGATGAGGGTAAGGGGGATCGAATATATGGTGATGGAAGGAGAACTGACTCTGGGTGATGAACACAGAATGGGATTTATAGATGATGTAATACAGAATTGTACACCTGAAATCTATGTAATTTTACTAACAATTGTCACCCCAATAAATTTAATAAAATAAAATTTAAAAAAAAAAAAAGGAAGGGAGGTGGACATTATGAGTTTGATTTCTGCCTCTTCACTTCCCACTATAGGATCTCAGACAAGTTACCTGTCGGAGCCTCCATTGGATCATCCATCAACAGAAGAAAATACTTATCAATAATAAATTATCTACTTCTATCAATATGTATCGTGCCCCCAACTCCATGTCCAAGCAGCAGAATCTACTTCTCCACTGAATAACTGCTTGGCCATGTGACTCAGTTTGAATGATGGACCATCAACCATTGTGATATGACCAAAGGCTTCCCAAACACTTGTAAGATGGAGCTTGCTGTCTTGTACCTCTGACATTGACAAGACAAGAACATGCCTTACTTAGTAAGACCACTTTCCCAGGAAGATGGGAGACACGTGGAGCAGAGCCACCCCACCCAACCACAGCCCTGCAGTGAGAATAAGACACTGAGCAGCTATAGCTGAAATAAGAACCACTCAGGTGAGCCCAGCTTAGACCAGTCCTACCCCAGCCGAACCATAGATGCATAAGCAACAATAAATGGCTATGGTTTAACTATTGAATTTTGTGGTGGTTGGTTATGCAGTCAAACTAACTAACACAACACCATTATTACAATCTCTAAATCACAGACAAGCACACTGGAGAGCAATAAGATCAAGTGAAATGATCAAGGTAGAAAGTGGCCGAGCTAAGCCTTGATCTTCTAATCCTCTGCAATATTTTCTCTCACCAAGCTTTGCCTCCTTTACAACCTAATCTAATCTGAGGTTGTTATGAGAATGAGATACCAGTGCAAAACACCTTGCCCTGTGCCAATTCACTTACTGAGCTTGCTGCTACATGCCAGGAGTTTTGCATGAATTAGAATAATAACAACAGCAGCCACTCTGGTTACTTAAGGAATTGCACGGCAGTTCCCTGGCGAGCCACCTGGCTGTACCCAGTGGACTGTGGGGTCCTGGAGAACAAGGACATGACCTCCACATCTCGGCATGCTCAAGGCTACCACTACGCCTAGCGCAGAGCAGACTCCAGAGATAGCTGATGGAAGGATGATTTAAGAATTAACTGGAAATTGGGCTGTCTCTTTATAAACCAACAGCTTCCATGAAGACCTTTGATGACAGCCAATTTTAATAGGTTCTTTCCAAATTTATTCTCTCATTTATTGTATTCACTTCCTTTATATGTATATGTATATGTATATATACATATATGTATATATATACACACAGATGTATGTATATGTATATACATATATCTGTGTGTGTATATATATATATATATATATATATATATATATATATATATATATACATATGTGTGTGTGTGTGTGTGTGTGTGCATGTGCGTGTATACCGGAGTGCCAAAAAAAATGTATACAAGAGGACACTTTGATCAACGTTGCTCAAGCAGGAGTTCGCCGTGATCAGAAGTGTCTGGACACTGATGGAAACCACTTTGAGCACCTCTTCTCATTGCAGAAGTCAAACACGACTTGTATTCATCTTTTGTTATTGGTGTATATTGAGTATTACAATTTGAATACAGTTTTCCTTTCATAAAAATGTATACACACATTTTTGGCACCCTCTGTGTATGTATGTATATGTATACATAGTGTTTTTGCTTGTCTCCTTCATACTCACAGATACAACCACACATACATACCATTTCATCGAAACAGTAGCTGCACAATAACACACTGCACCTTGGCAAACTCCCACCCCCTGCTAAATTTATACCAAGCAAAGTTTGTTGTTGCTTATGTTTTTTAAAAAGATGTAATATCCCATCTCATCAACTTCAAGTTACAAGTCACTCTGAAACTTGGGCAGCAGCATATAGCACCAAGTGACATGCTCGCGCACGTACACACACACACACACACACACACACACACACACACAGCCTGTATTTTGCACCTCATGTAGTTCTGTCATATCAGTTGCCAACACAGAAGGGGCACATGTCTGAGTTTTTTTGCTGCTCCTAATTACACTGAGATGGGAACGTTCACATCTTCCGCCCAGGGGAGCTGTGTTTTCCCCAAGGTGCAGAGAGAGTCTCGCTGCCTTTGTCCTTTGGTTTGGCTGAGCATGGGCAGTTAGATGTGCCCCTTCCTTGGCTGCGATGTGACAAACAAGCACTAGAGAAATGCACGTCCTTGGCAGTGCTGCCGCTTTGTCTGTAGCACAAAGAGCAGGGGCTGCGATGGTGACTGAAATCCTGCAGCATGGACCCATGGCAGAGGGTGTCCCAGAAAGCAGAGGTCACCATCCCACTGTCCCAGGTGCTGAATTCAACCCGTGATGTGATGCGTTTGACTCATTTTTTTCCCCTGTTTGAGCCAATATTTAAAATTGGAATTTTACATCTAGATTTGCAGCTACTCTTGAGAAGCTGGAAGACGTGGCAACCACGGGCCTCATTTCACCTTATGGCAACAATGGCTGGAGGTGTGGAGGGCTGAGTCCTTCATACGGACCCTCACCCCTGACTCGGCTCCCCCAACCACCCTGCTGTCTCCCCTCAGTGGGGCTCGGTGTAGGCTTCTGGCTGTCATTGCCGTGCTCTGCTTATTATTTTGCCTTCTTTTGTTCATAACCCTTTCAAAAGTACTGAAAAAAAAGGTAAACTAGAAAAGCCACTGGAAAAAGATCACATTTCTTGGTGACAATGAAGACCCTCTTGTGCATTGAATAAAGAAACGTTCAGCATGATCCATATATAGATACCCTCCAGTGTCCTTGTTCCTCGGGGCGTTTCATGGCCTCGTGATTATGAAGACCCTTCGATTCCCATCAGGAGGCAGGTAGTGGAGTGAATAAGGCACAGGCTTTGGTTTCTGGCAAACCTGGGTTCAAATGTTCTGTTCTCTTTGCAGTTCCATGGCTCTCAGAGCTTGGAAGAGTTAAAGAACTCTGTGCGCCTCAATTCTCATGTCCGCAAAGCACAAATGATGGAACCTTCCTCACAGAATTATCACGAGGAGCCACCATGAAGTGATTGTGCATGGATTACCAAGCAAAGTTAGGTTTATAATAAATCCTCAAAAATATTACTTTCCTTCCCTTGCCAGGAATAAAAAATATGAAGAACATCTAAAGTAACGACAACAAAGAGATCTTGTGAAACTCCAACAAATTAAATAATTATTTTCACTTGTTTGTGTTTGTCATTCCTACAATTTTAAAGCAACACACACACACACTCACACACTCTCACACACCACTGTGGAGCAGAGTGTGACAGCTGGTCACCAGAAGTCAGCTTTGTCTTCTTCTGCACATAGTTTTTCCACATTTCCAAGTCTTCTTGCATTGAGGTGTCATGACCAGGCTAGTTCTTCCCAATAGAATAAGCCACAGTGATGGGTGTCACTTACATCTGTTGCGTCTTTTAAGAAGCAGTGGGTTTACCCATACTCTCATTCCCCTTCTGGCAGCCGGAGGGAGATGACAGCAACTGCATACACTAGTAGATGGTAAAACCACAAGATAGACAGAGCTTGGATCCCTGAGTTACAACATGGATGAGAGCTGCCTGCCGACCAGACATACCTACCTTGGAGGTTACTATATTTGAGCCTTTATATTTTTGGGTCTATTTGTTTTGGTATTTTAACCTGTCCTAACTAAAGTTCACCAGCACATACCTTATGAGGTTTGGGGCTTCTTATACAACATGGTAACCAGCCATTGAAGAACATCTGTAGATTCGGAAGGTCTTTAGACCTCACATGAGAATTAATAATAAAGGCTTTCAACTTCCAGGTGGCAGTTATTGGACAAAGGAAGCCCCCAGAGTGTCAATCAGTCTACTAACATTGAGTACTTGTTTTAGGAGCTAGGGCATCAGGTTGGAGGGATGACTAAGGTGGAAAGAATTATTGCACTTGCAGAATTTATGTTCCAGTGATAAGTGCCTGGCTAGTTTTGATCATCGAGTTCTGTTCCTTATTGGCTTTGGTCCAGACTGTGTTATGGTTAATATTATAGGTCCTTTAGTACAAAAGCTGCACTGTAATTTCTCTGTGGAAAAGACAGTTGTCAGGGATAATATGCCCTATATTTACGTATTGTCTCCAGGCCCACACTTGTCCTTGTATAGCTTCCTCTATTACAGGGGTTGGAAACCTGAACACTTCATTTCTCAGTCTCTTTTGTCACCTGGATCCAGATATGTTCTGTCAGTGGGAGGACCTTGTACAAGGTTGAAAGGCAGGGTGGGAACCTGAGGGTGACAGCAGATTGAGGCAAACTGGTCAGAGCCCAGCAGGTCAGTGAGACTGCCAGCTCCCGGGACGCTGTAGCTGCGATGGGAAATCATGAGCCATCCTCTGGGTCTTTGCAGTAGGAGCTGCTCAACTACCTTTTGCCAAGATAGGCCAACACCAGCGACTTTATCCATGATGGCTTCACTCCACGTGCGTTGCAAAATCTGTCAGCACTGTGACTGATCGATTGGCTTAGCTCAAGTCACACCCACACCCTGGCCAGGGGGTGGGGGGTGGCCCAGGTACTCTCAACAATAGACTGCCAGCCTCAATTTAACTTGAGCTAAGCCGATCACCTGACTCCCTTGGCTGGGAAGAAGTCCTTCACTTACACTTGGCCATCCTCATTTTAGGGGTAAAGATTCTAATCCCAGATAGGTCGATTGAGCTGTGTTGAACCAGGGGTAAAGCCATGATTGGAATTCTGCCTCCAACACCGAATCTAAAGCTTCCTCTGGCACCCTGACAGTGGCCTCCCAGGTAGTTTCTGCATGCACATTATTTCTTCTTGGAATGTTCATGCCCCCTGATGACCAAGATCAACCCTATTCATCTTTTAAACCTACACTCCTCTGACCCAAAAGCCTAGTTCTGAGTCTCTCATTCTTCTATTTCTAAGCTTCACCCTCTACCTAAGATTTATCCAAGATAACAGATTGAGTAAATATTGGGGGCTGCTTTGTCGTGAGAAAGAATCTCCCTCAGGGCCAAGCTCATGCCCCGTATGTTCCAACATCCCACCCTCCAACCCACACCACATTGGTGCATGGCCATGGGTTATACACGTGTTGAATTAAATGAAATATAACTCTAAGACATTAGTAGTAGTAGTAGTATTTATGTCTATCTTTATTTATTTCCAAAATTCATTTCTCTAAATTAAACTTCTGTGCTCTGTGAATATCCTGCCTGCATTCTCACTATAGATTTGGGATTCATATTCCATGTATTTAGGATGTGTAAAGGGTTTATTTTCCATGGTTCTGTTCACACACATCCCCTGAATACCATCTTGGTGTCAGACAAAGCTCTGGGTGCTGCAGTCTCCATCAGTAGGAGAGTCAAGGACACAGGTACAGATTACATTGCATCACGACACCTGCAAATACATTGCAAATGCTTACTTTCTGTGCAAGACAAACAGTCTCCTATGCCGTGGAGTTAATCAAGGTTTCATTGAGGAGGTGACTTTTCACCTGTTCCTTGAAGGATGAGCAAGCAATTTCTATCAAGGACTAACCCCTGCAGGGACCATTTAGTCTATCTCTGCCGTTGCTGGATGCTTCACACGTGGAATCCTGTAGTTCTTTTTTTCTTCATAGTCTTGCTCATCTATTAGCGGCTCAGTTGTGATGGGTGAAATGATTCTACCAGTCTGCATGACTCATCTTGTGGCTTTGTCCCCAACGAGCCAAGAATTTCACTCATCCTCTTAGAATTGTATACCATACCTAGATGTTAGAGTGAGCACACATGTCTTGGATCTTACATCCCTCCTCCAGCCGATTGGTGATGAGTTTCACTCATTGACATGGTAGACTAAAAGACCCTCCCCAACTCTCCAACCAACACCTACCATTATTCCAGCCAGTCACAATGTGTCTCACTGGCTGCGCAACCCTGGACAAGTTATTGACATTTCCTGAACATCAAGGTCCTCATTTTAAAATGGGGAAAACAATAATGCCTACTTATAAGGGTTGCTGTGAACATCAGATGAACTTAAGCATGAAAAGACCGAGGACAGTGGCTGGCACAGGTTGTGTACTTGTTAGTTATCAAGCAGATAACCATCTCCATCATCATCATCATCATCATCATCAATGGCAACAAAAGCTTTATGAGTGTTATAACCTGAGCACTTATTATACTTCAAGAGTGATGCCAAGCAATGAGGATGCTTTATGTAATACTCACAACAACTCTTTCTACCATTTTCACGCTATCATTTTCACTTTACACACAAGGACCCTGAAATTCAAGAGGGTTAAGTTATGGTCTGAAGTAGCAAACGACGCAGATAAAGAAAAAGTGCCACACTTGCCTATGCCAAAGTCTGTTCCCGGATGCCGCAGGCGACTGGCTTTGCCAGATGCTCCAAGTACCCCACAGAGACAGAAATAACTATATCACCTCACTTACCTCCAGCTCAACCAAAGTTGTTTCCCCAGCCCCCACCCCAAACTGTAAAATTGAATGAATTGCAGCAGTTTCCTGGTTTGGGCGAGATGTCTTCACATAGCCCTCAGCCAGGCTCTGTTTGTCAGGTGAAGGAAGAAAGAGAGTCAGGGCCAAAGCTCAATTTATAACAGGAACTCATCTGTTCCCCAAACCACTGGAGACAGACCCTTTCTGGACTCATGCTTAGTGCCTGGCTGGACAAAGGTGCACACTCAGGCTCACAGGATGCCCCAGGGGAAAGCTGCTCTCCAGGCTGGAACACCACAGGCCTACCCCTCAACAATAGTACTCACCCCAAAAATCTGAATGACCCTCCAGCATAAGTGAGGAGCTGCCACATACACCTCACCCCATCCAGTGCCCCTTCAGTGTGGGCAGCAAGAGGAAAAAAATACTGTTCATACTATTGATAAAATATGTATTAATAAAGTAAATATTACTAATTACTAATGCGATCACGTCTACAGGAACAGGAAGTAAGGCACAGAGGGTTATGTGACTTACCCGGCCACTCAGTGCAGGTGCTGGGTACCCCAGAATCAGCTCCAGGGGTCCTGTGCACAGTGCCTGCCCCCGCCCCCGCTGTTCCATCAGGAGGGAAGCACTATGCGAGGCCAGCATCCCTCGCATGGCCCTGTCAGCCAAAGAGATCTGTGGCACCCATGTGTCCTAAGAGAGGGCATTTCCTCAAGGACCACATGGGACCATGTGGGCACACATCCCACTCAGCGGCCGCTGCCTGAATCTGGAAAAGCTGGAATGGAAGAAATCGCTGAATGGTTGTTAGGAACTCAATCAAGTTCCCTTCAAATCCATATATTGAAGTCCTAACCCCGTATTTCAAAATGTGACTGTATCTGGAGACAGGGTCTTTAAGGAGGTGATTAATGTTAAATGAGATCATAAGGCAGAGCTCCATCCCACAAGACTAAGGTCCCCGTCTAAGGAGCAAAGGAAACACCAGGGGTGTACACACTCAGAAAAGATCACGTGGGAACGCAGAGAGAAGGCGACTTCTTGCAAGCCAAGAAGATGGGCCTCAGGAAGAACCATCTGCCCCACCTTGGTCTCAGACTTGCAGCCTCCAGAACCACGAGACAATAAATGCCTGGCACAAGCCCCCCAGCCCGCGATACCTTGTTATGGCGGCCTGAGCTGCCCGATTCAATAGTACCTCAGGATGTGGCTGGGACGGTTCCCACTCATTGGAGCACCAAGTGTGTATTTTTAGGAAGGAAATCACACACACAGACCCCTTGGTGAAAGCCTTGAGTTTACAAGGCAGAAAGCCCCCTTTTGAGGTCAAAGGGGCCGTGAGTTTAGTTTTTCTTTCCGTCACATAGATCTTAGACACACAGCATCCCACACACATCCAACCAGGATCCCGGGCCTTGAGCCTGTCCAGGCCGGGCCTCAGGACTCCACATGTGTGTCTGTCAAACCAGCCACCTTTCCTGAAAAGGACAAGTCGGAGCCATCTTTCAGGAGTTTTCTTCCCCTGACAGAAATCAGCAGGGTTCGAATAAACCGCATAAGTTATCAGCTCCTCAGGAAAGAACATGAAAAAGGCCCTTCTATCACTTAATGAAAAATAGCTTCTTTTTTGGACAGAACTTCATAGGCCTGCAATCAAGCTATGGCGCTCTCCCTTCCCTGACGTGCCATGCAGGCAAAGCAAGTCGGCATCTATTAATAATATTTTCTCCTGCTCCTTTCATTTTTCTGCATGTCCTACCACTGTCAGGCCCCGTGATGGAGCGGAGCCTTTATCTCGTCCGAGTCTGGCCTGTCAGGGTGATAAACAATTCTAACAAGAATCAGAATAAAGATCTTCCCAGTAGACTTTGCACAGAGATAGAGGCTTTTCTCATTTTCTCGACGGAAAAAAAAAAAAATTTAATCTAGCGGCTCTGGCTTTTTTCAAGCGTCACATTCAAAGAGATGCAAATTTGTCAGAGCGAAGACCCCAGCTGACTCTGAGCGCTGCATGAATGTCAAAGGGGGGAGGCAGTGTCTTTGACATGGCTGCCTCTTTTTGGGGGTGGTGGGGGGAGAAGCTCTCCGTTGAATGTAAAAAAAAAAAAATAAGGTTTGCTTTGTAGTGCGTGTTTCAACAATTTTCATAAGTTTTCTTCTGAAATAAAATACTGCCATCGGGAAGGAAAAGAGGAGGAAAGAGACAGATGGAGATTTGGGGTGAAGGAGGAAAGAGCCCCAGAGAAACCACCCCACTGAGATGTCAGGTTGGACTGAAATGCGAAGTAACCCTGTAGGTTTGCTGAGAGGCTGAGTGGGAGCTGAATGTGTGAAGGACTTGCAATGAATGAATGCACGCATGCATCATACCATGTGGAGTTCAGCCTTTTGTTACATTTGATGATTTCCCTAAATTCGTGGACCCATTCATACCTATTTCTGTATTTTTTTCCCCAATTTATCATTAGTGTGAAGTCATCTGCATGTTCTCATCTGCTGCTCTGCTGCTCTGCTGCTCGCGTGGATTCAGAGGCAACAACAAATCCAGCTGGAAACGGTCAGGTGGATGAGGCAGGACAGCAAACAGGAGAGACCAGACGAGTAGGGTGCAGATGGGCTGCAGAGAGGATGGGAGGTGGCCACACTGGCCTCTGGGGCGACTTGGGGACACACTGCAAGCACCTGCTCACCGCTCGGTTCCCAAGTCCCTTCAGAGAATCTGAAGTCCTGATGGGCTGGGCTGGGCTGGGCCTTGTGTGGTCCCCAAAGAGTCCTTCTGCCAGTTTTGTGGAGGTGGGTGCCTCGCCCCCTCCCTAAGCCTGCATCCCAACCTCGGACCGCCATCGCAGGCTCTGTGGAGAACTCACATCTTTTCCAATATCCCTATGGTTTCCGAGTCAAGAGCCCTGGATGCCTGCATTCCCATGGCCTCGTCTTCCTCTTCATCACTGCCCTGCTGGTTCTTCCAATGCCCAGCTCACTTCTACCTTCTGATCACATCCCTTGAACCCTCGCCCAGCACCACTGTGTACCTTTCATTCCCCAGCGCTCCACTAACACAAGGTCATTGTGTGTAGGTGACTTGCAAAGGTCAAGGTTAACAGAGGGCTGGTGAAAACGTAAGGAGGAGGGAGTCACACTAACAGAGAAGGCAGTGATGTCAAGACAGATCTGAGCCATCACTCAATTGGTCACAGGGCTTGTCCTTCTCAAGACTCTACCTGATGCCTCTGTCTCCCAGCAGATTCTCTGAGAACATGGGAACCACAATACCCAATCTCCTTCAATAAATAGGGGACGTCTCCGTGTGCCTGACCTTTTGTTATGCAAACAAATTTAATTTTTCTTCTCTGCCTCTCAAATTCTCCCATCTGGCCTGCACCCCATCATCTTCATGGAATTGATCAATGAGTTATAAGGTTAGTCATATTTATATTCGTAGGCCCCGAGCATCCTTCCATTCTCCTGTCTTTGCCCTTGACATTCAGAAATTTAGTGGGAAGCAGGTGTCTGTATTGCGTATAGCCGGCGGGTTGGGGAGAGCAGGGGTAATCCATGGGGCAGTTTGTGTATGTTGAGGGAGAAGGGCTCCTGAAACCCTTCTAATAGTACAGAATGCGATGAAATAGGAGTCGATCTCATCTTCCCAGAAGCATTTGGCACTGCTCTTTTTGTCATGCTCTCTTCCCTATTGACAGCCTCCTTTAGAGCCGGCACTTGAGTTGCAACAAGAAACATTAGTTCAAGAGCCAAGCAATGGCCTCCTTTAATCCTAGGTGCTTGCCATAAGGAGCAGCCTTAGATGTCATCCTTGCACCCGTATTTCCTCGCTGAAACTCCTGGGCGTTGCTTTAGACTATTGTCCCACTAACACTTGGGAGTCAGCCAATTAGGAAAGAGAAGTCTTGTACCACCTTAAATGATTCCACTCCAGAGAAAGGGTTCTCACAGCCTACACCACTCTGGCAGGGAAGGTGAGCAGAAACCCATGGCTCTATGAAATAGCCTGTTGATGTAGAGGGTCCACATGCATCCTACAGCTCCAGTGAGCCCAGGAGACAGGCACTATAGATACTTTCCCTGCTCCTGAGAATGTCTGAAAAGTGAAAACTTCACCCCCTTAGGGTTTGGAGGACTTCTTGGCAGGTGACAGTTTTGACTAGTCAGGACCAGCACTCTACTAGAAAATGAGTCATCGCTGAGTATTTCTCATTCTGGTGGGAGCAGAAGAATAAAGAAGAATCTTGGGCCACACATTTCATTGAGCACCAATGAGGCCGCCCAGCAGAGAGCCGAGCTCAGAAGCCTGGATTCACAAGCCATGATGCAAGACCCCTTGCTGCTATTATCCAAGTGTCCTTGGGAAAAACACACCAATTCTCCGATTCTTAATTCCCTTGTTAAAAACAAGCAAACCGACAATAATGGAAGGAGGTGGTAGCCCCATTGGCTCACAGGATTATTGAGTCAAATAAGATACGGAATATGCTTCTCAATCTGTGAAGTGGAATGCTAATAAAATTTGTTTCTTTTTATTTCCTCTCTTCATTTTTCTCATCCTTTTTCACCCTGACAGCCCCAAAAAATATCACCATGAAACCTCTTCTTATCTGAGGGGAAATTTTTAATCTTTTTTTATCTGTGCATTCAAAAAATATTTGTTTTTCTATATCTTTACCAAAGACTCTGCCATTCTTTTTGTCTTCCTTGAGTTGAGTCTGAGCTTGACTTTCTCCACAGAATGGGTGCTTTTCCAAGACCCATGTCTCTCACCTTTTCACATGAAGTCTGGCGTCAAGGAAGGGCTCAAAAGAGTCGGTGGTTAAGATTAATTCAAATTTGCACAAGCAAATGATAAATGCCATTATATACAAACCCAGAAACTCCCTAGATTTTTAGCAGCTCCCTAAAATTCTCTTTCTGTGACCCTGTGGTCTAGAAGAAGGACAATTAACGTTTTATTGACTGGATGCTTAGAGGAAGACTGCTCTATGTTTCACTTGAATTATCTCATTAGTATTAAAGAAATACCAGAGTAGATTATTATTCATGTTTATATTCATAAAAAATCAGTAATATGCTTAAAAATGTTTGATTGAATTTAAGCAAAAGTGTCTTTTGCCTGTCTTTTAGGTGACAAAAAACTCATTTAATCAATCAAATATTTGTTGTGGGCCTGTTACATACCAGGTATCAGATTAATCACTGGCAATAAGATGGGTGAGGAAGATATCACGGTGACTACTTTCAGTGGACTTATATTCTAGTAGGGAAAAGAAATGAAAAAAAATGTGTACAAAAAAAATCAATAAAATGATCATAAATTGTGGAAAGGTCTACAAAGAATGAAGTACTTTGACAGAGAAAAAAAAAGAATGCAATCAGGGAAGTCCTCCCTGAGAGGAGAATTGAGCTCAGTTTGAAAGGTTTATGAGTCAGGCAACAAATAAAAGAAGGAAGAACACGCCAGAGAGAAAGAAGGTTATAGGGGAAGACCTCAAGTTGTGAAAGCACTTCGGCATACTTCAGAACCAGCACTCAGATTAATGTGGCTACAGGGTAGTAAATGAGGAAGGAAAGATATGAGTTGCATTTGAAGAAGTGTCCACAGGTCACACTGCACTGGAGACATAGGAGTTGACAATGTAAACAATTTGAATTTTACCCCAAGTGCAATGGAAAGGCACCAGTGGTTATCATCAGGGAGTGACGCAGTCTGACGATGTTTCACAGTCATTTGCTGTGGTGTGGAGAATGCACTGAAGGGTCTAAGAAAAGAAGCCAGGAGTCTGTTGCCATCATCCCCAAGAGACGATGGTAGTCTTCCCGGACTAGTTGTGGGTGCGACAGACATGGACAGAAGTGGATGAAATTGAGAGAAGTTTGACATAACTCGTTGATGGATTGGATTTGAGAAGTAAGAGAAATGAAAGAATCATGACAACTTCTAAGTCTTTAGATAAGACACTGGATGGTTGGGGGTACATTTTCTAAGTTAGGACAAAACTGTAGAATAGGTTTCATACATAGGGAATCAAATTTTATTTTGATACATTCTGGAGGGATGAGTTACCTTAAATATTTCCCTTGCTGTATTCTCAATGCCTAGAGGAGCACCTAATGTAGAATGAGTAATTAGTAATTTTTTTAATTAAATTTATTGAGGTGACAATTGTTAGTAAAATTACATAGTATTTTTTAAATCAAAGAGGAAGGTCTATGAGGTTCCAAGTAGGCATTTGGACATGTGAGTCTAACGTTTGGATTAGAGATACGGGTCAGAGATAAAAATTTGGCACCCATGAGCATTTAGATATTAATAAGCCGTGAGGGGTAAAGGAAATAGAATAGGGAGAGAGTGGGCAGGTGGAGCTGAGGACCAAGACCTGAGTAACCCCACCTTTTAAAACACAGGTAAAAGAGAAGGACTCAGAGAAGCCGGAAGTACAGAAGCTGGGATGAGAGGCGTGGGAACAGAAGGATGTGATGGCCAGGAGTCAAGAGAGGAGAGTGTTACATGATCAACTTCGTCTACTGGCTCTGAAAGGTCTGGTAAAATGAAGACAGAATCACCCACCAAATGTAAATGCTTAAATCAAACACTAAAATCAAGTGAACTCATTCTTACCAAACATTCTTTTCGTTTTAATATATGCTGATTATTGCACATGGTGAAGAGACTAATAATCCATGAATTGCCTCTCAGAATAAGATTAATAATCCACGCAAAAAAATTCTCAGTTATAGTAATAATAATATTCATCTCTAATTCCCTGTGACACAGGGGAATCTGTGTGGGATCAAAAGCCAGGCACATCCAGGATCAAGTCCCAACCTGTCCACCTCCAGGTGCATGTCCTTGGGCGAGTGAAAGCTTTAGTAAGTATCAAATTCCTTCCCTGCCAAACTTGAATGATTAAAGTAATATCTCACTTGCTTATTTATAGAACTTCAGTAAGAATCAAAAAAGCTAAGGCATGTGATAAGATTTTGAAACTGGAGAAATATGTTGCAAATGTTAAGCGACATTTATAATCAGAGGAAGCAGTGCATACGACTCCCTCGTTCATGCACTTGTCTAGTATTTAGGATCCCCAACTTCAGGGCAGACATAGGACAAGAAATAAGGGACACTCACTGCCTTCCAGTCCCTCATAGTCTGGCTGCATTGCCTTCATTTTATTACTTTACACCCCAAAGGAAGCATCCTAGGTTTTTGGAAAGCATGTGCAGTTGGGGAAGTGGTGGCATGACACAAAGATCACATTAAATGCTAACTAACATGATGCCACACATAGTTGAAATCATTAAAATGTATAACTCAGTGACAAACCTCCCCCAATAAAACAAATGCCCCAGGTCCTCCAAGTACTTTGCATATTCTTCTAGGCTAACTCTTGGTTTCAGAGGTGTTGTCCATTCCCAGCTAGAACATGGTTTCTATTGTGACAAGACCTGTGTCTTATTCAGAGTCTGGCACAGTGTTCTCTAAATATCTGTTGCACTGAATGGATTTTCCAAAGGTAGTAGTTCTGGATGCTAATCTGTGGCTTCTAGTTGGGAAAAAAGAAAATCATTTAAGTATCCTTAAGTTCTTGAGGAATATTGCAAGACGGAGGTCAGAAAAAGGCCCACTATAGGAAAGAAAAATCTTCTAAAGAATATTGATTGATGAGGAAAAGTAACTTTCCCAAAGAAGGAGTTCAGCAATGGAGAAAACCAGATGGTACGTATCCTCTTGGTTCACAGTCTATTTATGGGGAATAATGACCCTCAATTGCCACCATGGATGGAGAGAGCACACCATGCCTCAAAAAGCCACTGAAGATCCCGCAACAAGCCAGGCAGTGATTAAACGCCCCTCAGCCTCTTCCAAGGATGAGGCAGGACTTGACAAGTCTCCAGCCCACCAACGACCTCCCTCTGAAGGTGCCTGAGTGTGGGCCAGACATAAGAGTTGTAGGAGTTATGGAAGAACCACTTTGTAAGACAAGAGACCTAGGAGAGCTTCTGGTCAATTCTGTAGCTTTGGCTGTTATCTAGGAAGTTACTTCCAGACCACATGTGATTTGAAGAGAGGATGACCCAGGATATCGTAACCATCAAGACTCTGCCACTCCAGAACTGAGGCTTCACCAGATCCCTGGGAAAGGAATCAGGGAACTCCTCACGCCTGGCAAACTCCTAATTGGGGCTTCCAGCCCATTCCACTCCTGCCTTTAAGAGATGTGAGGTTCTTCAGGAAGCACCTGCTCCTTACCTGCAGGGTATGTGCATATCCAAGGGTCTCTTCACCATGGGGTCATGGCTCCAATCATTGGAGTGTATAAGAAACATCTGGTCCCCTAATATTAAAAATGTGTATGTATGGGCCTCCGCTCCAACAGATCTGGAACGAGGCCCTGGAATCTGAAACTGAAGTAATTCTGGCCTTGGGCCCTGGAAGACACTTTGAGGAACATGGTCGGGGGCAGAGGCAGTGGTTAGAAGCTCAAGCTCTGATGCTAAAGTGCCTGAGGTTACAGCCCTATTCTACCCATTACTTGTTGGGGGACCTTGAAGAACCATTTAAACTCTCCATGTCTCAGTTTCCATGTCAATCAAATGGGAATAACAGTAGTGTCTACTTCATAAATTTCTTGTGACTACTAAATGTAATAATCTTTCAAAGCATTTATCCTGGTGTGTGGCATACAGTAAGTAGTAAATAAATGGTCATTATTAACATTACATTTAAAACAAACAAACAGGAGCATCTAAAATAGCATCTGGCCTTGAAAGTCTTCTGCTGCAACACTCTGCTGCTTGATTCAGAGTGCTGCAAGTTTTGACATGGGTGACTTCATTATAAGTGGGCTGCCCTCCCAAGGAATCCATTAATTGGGGTCGTGCCATGGTGGTGACACCGTGTTCGGTTGCGCCGTAATATTCACAATAACGACATATCCAGCATCATTAAATCCATTGCAGGATATGCTAAGAATCCCAACATCCAATTATGGCACAAAGGTACAGAAAGACCCTCCCTGTCACCAAAACCATCTTACACCAGGGGCTCCATGACGAATGTGTACACATTCATTCAACAAGGATGGAATGGACCTCGTCCCTTACCACGTTCTGTGTGTCAACAGCAACAAAATGCAGGCAGCGGCCTTGGATGGCACCAAGATGGAGGAGCACTCTGTCTATTGATGTGGAATCTTCAGGGGAGAGGGGCACAGGAAAGGCGGATGGACAGCTGAATTCTCATGGCATTGAGATAAAAAAATCATTAGTGTTTTGTGATTTCTGTATGAGGGGAAGACTTTTGTTCTATCTCTTAAAAGTATGATGTGAGGAAGGAAAGTAGAATGATGAATCTAAGCTATTTAAAGAACTTGTGTGATGGGTTCAAGGTAGGAGGCTGGTGACTATTCCACTGCTCCCAAAAAAATCTCAGAAAATGCCAGAGAATGTATTTTAAACAAGGCAAGAAAATAGAATGAATCCACAGAAACAAGCACAAGTGCCACTGGCAGACTAAGAACAGTGAGGAATCTCTAAAAGATTGAAAGCAGATACAGGGAGTAAAACACTGTACACACACACTCACACACACATGCTCACATGTTCACACACACTCACACACACGTCACACGTTCACACACATTCACACACACATGTCGCACGTTCACACACACTCACACACACATGCTCACACGTTCACACACACACACACGTCACACGTTCACACACACTCACACACACATGCTCACACGTTCACACACACTCACACACACATGCTCACACGTTCACACACACTCACATACACATGTTCACACGTTCACACACACACGCATGCTCACACACACAGTAACATTCACACATAGGGTCACACACTCGCACACAGTTGTCACTCACACACACGGTCACACACACATGGTGACACATACACATGGTCACACTCACACACATGGACACACACACACACACACACACACACACACACACACACACACGACAGGAGCACTTCGGGAAGCTCCAAGCCTGGAGTCAGAAGAGACAGGAATGGGTGGGAATTCAAGAGCAGAAATACGAGAATCTTGTCCCCGGCGCTGGAGACCATCACACCTGAAGCCCTGGCGCTGGCAAGGCCAGGTGTGTGGGGGGAACGGTGGGCTGTCTGAATCAGTGGGTATCAGGACACTCCAAACATTCAGACCCTGCCCTCCACCAACAGAATCCTATTCCGGGTCCTGCTGCGGCACTCAGAGCCCTCCGTGCTCTATCTCCAGCACTCCTGCACAACTGATACATCAATTTACCTGCCCAACTACCCTTGATGTGCCAAACACACTGGACCACTGGTCATTCTCAGAAAAAGTCCCTGTGCTCTGGACTCACTCTGCGCCCTCTTTGGGTGCCGCTCCTCCTGCCTCTGTCATTGAAAGGCTCATCCTTCACGGCCCACGAAAATGCCCCCCTTTCCGGAAGGGGCTTCAAAGGCACAAGCTATGGGAAGAACCGGCCTTCTCTTGCCCACCTGTCACAGGGGGTCTCTATGTAACCACGGGTGAGGTTCTGTCTCGTTCCGTCACCTGCTAACCTGTGTCTTTATTCCCCTTGGACATATGAACAACTTGAAAAGAAGGACTGTGGCCCTCTCAGCACTTTGCACATAGTAGGAGCACATAAAACTGTCTAAAACGTAGTAGCTGCTCAGTAAGTACTTGTGGAATAAATGAGTAAACGTTGGGTAGTAGACTGTGTGTGAAATGTTTTTGGAGACTCATCAAGAAAGGCCTTGAATGCCAAAGTGAGGAGCGTTGAATGAATTCAGCAGGCAAACGAGAACCACGTCACCTGTCATAAGTGCGATTCGACAATGTACCCACATGGTGAATTTATGGTAAGCATGATGTTTCAAGAGGTGGGCCATAGCTAAACATTTTTTTACCAGATAAAACTTAAAGGGAGAGAAGACCCTGCAAATATAAATACAAACTCTAGCAAAGCTAGCAGAAAATGCAATTTAGATGCAGCTGTTTTGATGGCCGCATGTAAAGCCAAATTCAGGAACAAATTCCTTTTTTCACTACTATGGCCCTTGTTAGGGACACAATTTTCATTAGGTAGGGAGACAAAGTACAACACCAACATGCTAAAAGTAGGCATGTGGAGCGAGAGGCAGCTGATGGGGAGCCAGGCCAGTTTATGGTGTTCTTGTCAATATAATTGTCATGTTAGCACTCTGTTAATTTTTAAGTGTAAGGTCTTTTTCTGCATTGTCTGAAAGAGAGGCATTCATTTCCAATCAGGTTTCAATATGAGGTTCATTCAAAACTCTCAATATATTAAGTAAATTAAATCTTTCCTGAGAATTTGCACCGCTTGGGACTTGAAGAGATAGTTTATAAGTAAAGGAACAGTCCAAAACGGATGCTCAGATGGTCCATTTACATATAGGGTGTCCCAAGATAACCAGGGTTTGGAGTGGTTTTTGGAAGAGGCAGCATCTTATAAGGAAAGCCAACGACGTGGGTCCCCGCCCTGGCCCTGCTCTCATGAGTGTGATCTTGGGAAAGTCACTTCACTCTTTGAGCCTCAGTGGTGACACGATAATGATAGTGACTTCTCCGCCACGGGTATAATAATCCCTCAGCAGCCACGGTCCTAGCCTCTTTTAACAAGGAGCATGGAAACGTGTGAGGGAAAGTTCTGGAAGCTGTGGAGAGATGCTACGTCTGTCCTCCTGGGTCTCAAGGGACCATCTGGTCCGGGGTCCTGCCTTCAGTCTCTGAATGATGTGGGATGCTTCAGCTACAGAGAAGGTGCTCGAGGTTAAGAGAGGTCCGACGTTTGCTCAAGGACACACAGGAGGTAGAGGTCAGAGGAGAGAGGACGGCCCCTGCCTCCTGCCTTTCTCCTGATGCACAGGCCATGATGCTGTCTCTATTCCTACCTTCTCCTCCGGGGAACCCCAGGAACTATGGTAACAGGACATAGGAAGAAATCACTTTAATGACCGCTGGCACACCCTACCATTTTTGTAACAGGATGTTCTGTCACTTGTCTAAAAAAAATCCCAGATCTTTTTGCCTTTTCTGGGAAACCAGATTTATAGCAGGTGATAAGCTTTACATTTCTGAGAAGGTCTACTACCATCTGGGTGTGAGATCAGAGTCCCAACTATACCAACTCCGCCCTCTTTTCCTTCCTTTCTCCCTCCTTCCCTTGGGTTCTCTCCCCTTCCTGCTTTTTCTTCCTTCCTCCTTCCCTGCCTCCCTCCCTCCCACTTTCCCTCCCTCTTTTCCTTCTTTTCTCCTCCCCCCCTTACTCTTTCTTCCTTCCTTCCCTTCCTCCCTCGCTTCCTTCTGGCCAACAGCTCTTCACCTCGCACCCCCAGAGGCCCCCCAGACCCTGCGGTGCTTGGCATCTCCACATTCACTTCCTCACTGGGTCCCCAGAACGCTCCAGCCTCTGAGTCTGGCTTTCCTCTCACATCCCACCCTGTCCCTCCCACTGCTGTGTACCACGTGGCATGATTTGTATACCTCTCCTGTGCTATGTTTTATTTTTCAATCCCAGGACTTGCTTGGTCTCTCCCCTCATCCATCTGGTCCACATCTGGACAAATGGTACCTGAGAGGGGGTCTTTGTCTTATAATATTCCAAATCCAAGCCCCCTCCCTTTGGCTTCACGGAAGTACATGGATCATGGTTAAGAGAATGGTGGTTGGATTCAGACCCAACTCCCATTCAGTCATTTACTAGCTGTGTGATGCAAGGCAGGGGGAATCACCCTTCCAAGCTTCAGAGAGGTCTTTGTAGAGCTGTTCTGATGAGTAAACAAGATTAGTATGCCCTTTGGAGTTCCTAGCAAAAAGAAGCAAATGGCAAGCCCTGTCAGGGAGAAGAGCTACAGGAAGAAGGGGGAGCAGAGGGATTCTGAGCACAGTCTCAGGAAGAGCAAAATCAGGAACTGAGGAAGCAGGCCCAGCAGCACAGACAGAGGGGTCACGGGAGCAGTGGAGTAGATAAACGAAGTGAGAAAGTGCTGCAGACGCAACCAGAGGCCTGAATTTCAGGCTCAGACCCTCCACTTATTACCTATGTGACCTGTAACAAGTCACTTAAGTTCTGGCTACCTCACTCCTCCTTCCGCATGCCAGTCCTGTGGGCCTCACTTTGCGGGTGTGATGCTGGCAGGAAGTGGTGGGAGGCGGGAGCGCGCTGCAAGCTGTGAAGTGCTGTGCACCCAGCCCCCCATGCACTTCCTTAGGTCATTGGTTGGCGTTGTTTCCATGGGTTCTTCTCTGGTGCATGCAAGCCTCCTCCTCAGAGCTGACCTTCAGCTGCTTCCAAGGTACTTTGCTGATACATGAGTGGCCAGCCCCAAATGAAAGAGAATGAGGTCCAGAGTGCAACAGGGCCTTGGCGAAACGAGAACGGCTTGGGGTTGCAGGAATGGAAGTGATGGGGAAGATATTGGGATGAGAGAATTGAGACTGTTAGAGTCATCATGAGTTGGCTATCCCTACAAAACTCTTCAGAAGGGCAAAGTGGGTCTCCTGGCAACAAGTCTCCCCAACAACCACCAGATAAGGAAACCCCACCAGATGAGGGAGAAATATCAAACCTGCAAAGCTCAGAGGAGTCGCTCCTCTGAAGGCTTTACCTCCCAATGCTTCAAGCACCTGGTTTTTCCTAATATCGTCAGCGTGGCTATGAGCAGCGTTGTGTTTCATTTTCAAACTCGGCGTGCATTACAGAATTGCTCTTAATTGATAACAGCACTGCCTCTCTGGGGAAGTGCATTGCAATTAAACTTCATGAGAAGTTTTATGTGGTCTTCACATGGCATCCCCTCTGAATGCCCCTCTAAGTGGGTTTCTAAACCTGCAGTAGGTGCCCATTAACTCGGAATGTGGGGAAGAGCTGTCTATGATTCATAAAAATAACAGCTTGTATAACAGCATACATTAATGCGGCTGCCTTTTACAATACCTCAATTAATTACAGATTAGTAGTTTGGGAAGGGGAAGGGACTGTATGGATCGTTTATTTCACTGCACCCTCCCCACTCAGGAATAGGAAAAGCAACACCCAAAGAGAGTGGCTAAACCAGCATGACATATGTCATTGGCAGCATAAACCAAACAGAACTGCGGCTTCAAACCACACCAGTCACTGGCCTGGAAGGTGAGCCTGGGAACCTTCCACAGGTCGTCTCAGCTGGATTCTCTCCTTCCCTCCTAAGGCTCCACCTGCTCAGCACTTGATCCAGTCCCGACGGAACCAAGACATAAGTCAGTCCAGGGCCCACCTGTGGGTCGCGTCAGAGTCTGTTTCACAGCATGAGACCCACATCTGACATGTTCGGCATCATCTACGGGCACTTGTTGAAGTTTCTGCCCTCCAGGACAAACGAGTTTCCGGTTTTGTCTCTGTGCCCAGCTCTCTGATTCCCCAGAAGCTCTGGAGTTCTGCTATTACAGAATCCACTGGACATAATCATGTGTGTTGTCCTTCTAATTTTGAGTTTAACTTTGGCTTAGAGCACTGGGCCCCACCCAGCAGGTAAGTCCTCCTTTGGCCAAATCCCCCACAACCCTTTAAACGCTGCCGGACTTGACCTGCACAGTATCTAGTGCTGGGACAGTCCTGCAGCGCCTTTCCTCTCTTTTGCCGGCTTGCCCACATCTCTCCATGGGGCAGCGCTGATTGGTACCCATCGTACCTCGAGGCCGTACCGACCTCAAGATGACATCAACACTTAGTTATGGTAAATAGTGCCTGAACAGAGCCTGAGAATTCATAACTCCTTTTGGAACGCTACTGGAGAGTTGGTGGTGGGCTCAATGTCCTGTGTTCCTCCAGCGTGTCATTTCTTCTCTCTGTGCTCATAGTCCTTCCCGGCCTCCTTTGTAGGCAGGGTGGCGGTCTGCAATGAGTTGTGACTAATGACAAGTGAGTAAATGGATCAAAGACTTAAGCATAAGACCTGACACAATAAACTGCATAGAAGAAAACATAGGTACTAAACTTATGGACCTTGGGTTCAAAGAGCATTTGATGAATTTGACTCCAAAGGCAATGGAAGTAAAAGCTAAAATAAACGAATGGGACTATATCAAACTTAAAAGCTTCTGCACAGGAAAAGAAACCATCGACAAAATAAAGAGGCAACCAACTGAATGGGAGAAGATTTTTGCAAACAACGCCTCCGATAAGGGGCTAATATCCAAAATATACAAGGAACTCATGCAAATCAACAACAAAAAAACAAACAACCCAATTGAAAAATGGGCAGAGGATCTGAAGAGACATTTCTCCAAAGAGGACATACAAATGGCAAATAGACATATGAAAAAATGCTCAACATCACTAATCAGAGAAATGCAAATAAAAACCACGATGAGATATCACCTCACCCCAGTCAGAATGGCGATCATCAACAAGACAAATAGTAACAAGTGTTGGAGAGGCTGTGGAGAAAAAGGAACCCTCATACACTGTTGGTGGGAATACAGACTGGTGCAGCCGTTATGGAAGGCAGTGTGGAGGTTCCTCAAAAAATTACGAATAGAATTACCATATGACCCAGCAATCCCTCTCCTGGGTATCTACCCAAAAAATCTGAAAATATTTATACATAAAAACAAGTGTGTGCCAATGTTTACTGCAGCTTTATTTATGGTGGCCAAGACATGGAAGCAACAAAAATGTCCTGCGATAGATGAATGGATAAAGAAGTTGTGGTATATATACATGATAGAATACTATTTGGCAGTAAGAAAGATGAAATAGGACCATTTGTGACAACATGGATGGATCTTGAGATTATAATGCTAAGTGAAATTAGTCAGACAGAAAAAGCAGAGAACCATATGATTTCACTGATATGTGGTATATGAACCAAAAACAACAAAAGAACAAGACAAACAAATGAGAAACAAAAACTCATAGACACAGACAACAGTTTAGTGGTTACCAGAGGGTAAGGGGTGGGGGGTGGTAGATGAGGGTAAAGGGGATCAAATATACGGTGATGGAAGCAGAACTGACTCTGGGTGGTGAACACACAATGTGATATATAGATGATGTATTACAGAACTGTACACCTGAAATCTGTGTAACTTTACTAACAATTGTCACCCCAATAAATTTTAATTAAAAAAAAGAAGAAAAAAAAAAAGAAAAGTGAGTACAAGTGATATACATCTCTCTCTTCCAAACACAGCAGTTAAGAGCTTATCTGTATGGTCTTCCCCTCTGTCAGGACTCTTGGAAGTCAATTACTGAGAGATTGGGGCCCCAAAATGGTGACAGGCTGGTTCCCTGAGTCACTAGATGGAGGAGAGCCCCTGCCAACCTTTATCACACTTTGCACAAGAAAGTAATGTGCTTCTGTTGTGCTAAGATACTCAGATATTACGACTTGTTACTGCAGCATAACATAGCCCATGTTGACTAATACACAGCGTAGCTTCTGTCCATCCCTTGGATGTTTTTTCTCATGTTCCAGTCTCAGTTCCTTTAGCTTCACTTTCCCATACACTCCCTGTACTCCCTCATCTTCAACCATCATAAATTTGTGGAAAGCACATGACCTAATTTAGTTCCTGTTTTTGAGCTTCAGACATCTGCATCCAATTGCTGCCTGGTTAGTTCCATTTGGCATCTATTAGGAAATTAATGTCAACTTATCCAAAAGTACACAGGCTATCTTTCCTTGACCATTCTTCTATTCTGTATTGGTAGAGTAAACTATTGGTTTTACCTACCTAGTTACATAAACAAAAATCTGGACATCTTATTTTCCTTTCTTTCCTATTTGTCACAAGGCACCAACTAGATCCTGCAAGTTCCGCCTCTGACAAAGTTCTTGAAACCATCCACTTCTTTCCATCTCCACTGTCATTCTTTTTTATTTGTTTCATTATCTCTTGCTTAAATTCCAATAACAGCCTCTTATCTGCTCTTCCTTATTCCAGCCTTGCTTCTTTCTATGCATTCTCCATGTCACATGCTACAGCAGATGGATCTTGGAAAAATGATGTTATTTATTCCCTACTCTTTCTGTCTTTCAGTGCCCCCATTGAGCCTTAACTTCCTTGGCAGAGATTTTAAGGCACTTCATGACTGGACCCCAGGATAGCAAAGAGCATCAGAGTGTGGCCTCTGGAATCAGACCCTCAAATGTCTAGTCAGGACTCACCTGAGAAAGTCATTTAATCTCTCTAAGTATCATTGTTCTCATCTATCAAAGAAGATAAATAACACTGATTTTATTGGGTTGTTGTGAAGGTTGAATTCAATCATGCATATGCATATACTTATTTCTCAAAACATAATAGTCATTATAAATTATTATTGATAATAAAAAGAATTACTGTATAATGGCCACTTCCTATGTGTCAGCAACTATACCAGACCGTTCATACCCATCGCATCTCACTTAATTTTCGTAGCACCTCTACTTTGCTTTAGGTAGAGAGAGGGTAAGCAATGTGTCTCAAAAAAGCACTGGTAATAAGCTGCAGAGCTGAGAGTCAAACCCAGGTCTATCTGATGAGATAGTTGGTGCTTTTTCAAGGAGCACCAAATGGAGTGTGGAGCAAAGAGCAAAATAATGACACCACTTGATATCCAGAAATGGCTTTGAAGACAATAGGTCACTGTCACAATGTCATAGTATGGGCTTGCCACCTTGCACACGTCCAGGAGGGCACATTTGCATACAATGCAATTTAAATATAAATATATAGCGAATGATGCTTCCTGGTATATTATACAACCACTAAAAATCATATGTACCTGTGATTACTTTATGATAGCGCCGTGAAGGTTTATATCATAGCATAGGGATTAAGGGTGTAGCGTTCAGGAATCAGATTGCTTTGGTTTCAGTCACAGCTTTAGAACATTCCGGTTGTGTGACCTTGGGCAAATTACTTAACATCTATAAATAGGGAAAATAATAGAACGTGCCTCATAGGATTGTTTTGAAGACCAAACAAGGCAATACGTGCCTAGTGCTTAGAAAGTTCCTGACCAGTTGTGCTCAAATATTACCACCAACATCATCGTCATTTTTCTTATTGCAAGTGATAAAAATCAGGAAACAAAATTGGACTTGTTGTATATGCTAACCTTTATAAAACGACATGGAGGCAGAGATAAGACTGGAAGAAAATACGCTTTCATGCTAGCAGTGGGTCTCTCTGGCCTGTTTAATTATTAGTGAGTTTTGTTCTCCTCTTTATCTCTGCACTTTTCAATTTTTTGATGATGAGTATGTGTCACTTTTATAAGGAAAAAAAATAACATTCTACTGTGGGTCTAGACAAGGAGTTTTGATTTCTGACCTCACTGATTTTTTTTTTTTTTTTACGGGATCCTCTTTAGTCATTAAATTCATTTAAAAGCTCTGATCCATTTTTGATCATCTGAAATATAGTGACAGGCACCAAAATCAATCCTGCATCCGAGGTTTGCAAAGAGCATAAATTACTTTAGAAGTCATGTCAGGTAGAGTTTATTCCAAGGTTTGCTTGCACATTTTAATCAGAAAACACAGAAGGTATATGCAGCTTAGATTGAAATATCCCTTCACCTTGTACTCAGAACCAGGTTGACTTACTGTTCGCAGGCTGATAGGACTGGCAGAAGTTACAGCTTGTATGAGAGAGGCAGCCTGGGCAGGAACTGAGGGAAACACATAAAGAAACATTTATTTAAAAAAAGTAAATCAACCATAAAGATCCTCCCAGCAGACCTGAGAGATGGAAGCCTCTCTCTCATTTTCTCCTTGGCAAAATTTAATCTATCGCTGGGGTTTTTCAAGCATCATATTCAAAGAGATGCAAATTCGTCAGAGCTCAGACCCCAGCTGACTTTTAGCACCTTGTGAATGTCAAAGGGGTTTAAAGGTTGAAGTGACTTACCTCCTTCCATCCTAACTAATTCAAATATATATATTTTTTCTTTCTTTTTTTTTTTTTTTTTTTTAAGAAGAAAGACTAAAACAGAGCACACAGCTCCTATGTGCAGTGTCTTCTTTGTGTGGATCTGTTTGCAACCAATCTAAAATTTAAACAGAAAATATCATACTGAGAAACAAAAGTGCAATTGAGAAATCCACAGTCTATCACCAAATCACACAGGCCTAGCTAGAGAGTTTTTGTTTTGTTTCCACTTCTTAGCATAGCAATCATTTCATCCATCAACTTCTTCACAATGCATCCAACTAACTGGTTTAGGGATCACTGTTAACTCCTGAGTGATCTCTGCCCTACGTGCTTCACTGCACACAATTCCCTTAGATAATATAAGTAATGAATTTACAATAAAAAGGAAGAGGTTTTAATGAATCGTTTGTACACAGACAGGCTTTATGGGAGAGTTATGTTCTGCATGGGGGTTGGCAAGACTGTTCTAAGGTCAGTTTCCCCTCCATCCTCACACAAATAAAGGATCTATTTACTAATGGAAATTCTGTCACTTGGAGTCATAAGCAAAAAATGACATTAGGTTTCCTTCCAGATAACAAATGCCCCAGGTTCAGTGTTAGTAATCCAGAGCTGCTGCTATGTACACAGAATGTGAAAGTGATTTTCCTTTCAATTCAGCAGTTGCTTACTGAGTTCCTACTAAGTCTGGGACCCTGAGGATACACACAGGACCTAGACCCAGTGTCTAACCTTAAGGAGAGTGTCGGTTTATACGGGAGTGTATCGGTCACTTAGTGATGTAATAGGCTGCGGAACGAACAAAATCTCAGTAGTTTACAACGAGAAACTTATTGCTCGTGCGTCTTGGGAGCTCTGCTGATTCTGGTTGGCGTTGCTTAGATGTCTCAAGTTTGACTAGTAGTGGGCTGGGCACCTGAGAGGACTGGGCCCTGTGCTGCGGGTCTGTCATCCTCCAGTGGGCTAGCTTGGGTACGTTGCCATGGCAATGTCCGAGACACAGGGAGAGGGCAAGCCCAATCGCATCAGGTCTTGCCGGCCTCTGCTGGCATCATATTTGTTAACATCTCATTGGCCAAAGGTTACATGGCTGATTCCAAGTTAAAGAGAAAGAACATTGCAAAGTTATACAGCAAAGGGCATGGGTGGCACCAGGAGCGAAGAATGGGGCTGCTTTTGTAATCTGCTTCACAGGAACAGACAAGATATATAAGATATATACGATCTCATAAATGTGGATGGTAGAAGAGCAGACAAGGACCCCTGGGGTATCAAGGACAGAGCAATGCACCCTGGGAGATGCAGGAGGGCCTTTCTATGAAGGATGACGTCTAAGCCAAGTTTGAAGGATAATTAGGGGCTCACCAAACACATCAAGGGGATACGCATGGTAAGACCAGAGACCAAGGCACGGAGGCATCGAATCATGCCAACCAGTATCGCAGAAACACATGGAGCAAGACAACAGGTGAGGTGGAAGGTGCTGGAAGAGGCTAAGAGGTTAAGTGGGTCCTACCTCTGGGAGATGCAAGACATCACATACCTATCTGGATTTCACCTTTAGATAATCAATGTATCAGAATACACTGCTTAACACTGCGTTATCCATACACACATGTAATTTGGGGAAAGGGCAGGGATACGAGTATCACGAGTCTTCCTGTTTGAGCAAGGAGTTCCCATAATTGAACCGGAAGAAATGCTAGTAAGTAAAATATCTCAACTTGTTCTTCCTTCACTCTGCTAAGAAAACATCCCCTAATAAGCAGCCGTTCTTTGCGTGCAATGAAAAGAGATGATTATCTCTTTAAGAAAGCAGTTGGGGCAGTGCTTTTGGGTTTGAAAGTCTGGAGACAGTGGCATTAGATTGATTAGGTGTGTGTATGTTGGCTGAGAAAGCTGTAGAAAGGCGAATGGAAGTGTTTGACAAGATGAAAGACGATTCAACACGTTAGACAGCTGCTTGAGTGAAGAGATCTGTAACAGCGCAGTAAAATACACTCACCAGTAAATGATACCTTCACGGCAAAAGCGACTACAAGCTAGGTCACACAATTTTTGTCGGGTATGGCAGGCTCAACCAAACAAAGTTGGAAAGCAGAGTTTAGGCACCTGTCTCGTGACAGATGGGCAGCAGCCTAGGAGTTTTCGTGGCTGATTCGCCTCTCCCACGTTTGCTGGTCATCAGCATAAGGGTCTCTGCAGAACATGCGACTACCCAGCAGCTGTGTGGTGGGCTCGAAACAGGAGGGGCTGTGGAGTTGGGCAGCTCCAGGGAGAAACGTGGGCCCCAGGTTACTCTCTCGTGAGTCGTGGACAATATGCTTACCCTCCTTGACTCCCAGCTTTTACGCATCTGTAAAATGGGCTCACAGCAACTACTTCCAAAGGAAAGTGTGGCCGACATCACAACCTGCTTACGTGGGAGTATTAGGGAGGCCCCAACATGGGTCTCTCTGAGCTAAAACCAAGGTGTCCGCCGGGCTGCGTTCCTTCTGGAGGCTTCAGGGGAGAATCTGTTCCCTTGCCTTTTCCAGGTTCTATGGATGGTCCACATTCCTTGGCTCATGGCTCCTTCCTCCATGTTCAAAGCCAGAAATATTCCCTTTCTCTGATCATTCTTCTGCAGTCACTTTTTCCTGTGACCTCAGCCAGGAAAAGGTTTCTACTTTTGAGGATCCACATAACTACACTGGCCCACCCAGAAAAATCCAGGGGCGTCTTCAACTCCAGATTCTTAACTAATCACATTTGCAAAGCTCTTTCGTGGCGTCAGGTACTGTAGTCACGGGTTACGGAGGGCAGGGGCAAATTTCCCCTCATAGGAGGGGGAGCTCTCTTTGACAACGTCACAGATGAAGAGCATTTTATAATGAACGTGTGATGTGTACATTGAACTGACCACAACACACACCAGGATGCATGATTCCCTGGGGTCAAGTAAGGGATGTTCAATCATTGAGAATCCAAATGCTAATACTAATGTGACTGTCACCCCCTCAGAGGATCTTTCCATCTGGATAACGGAGCATCACAGTTGCCTGGGCTTTCCTTCTCCCGGAAGTAGGGGACACCTCTGCTTTGCTCATATTACATTTCTGACACCTAGCGCCGTGTCTGGCACATAGTAGGCTGTTGACAAATATCTGCTGGATGCTATTGATAAGTGCTCTATCTTGGTCTAGGCACGATGATGGTTGCTTAGCAGACATCACGTCTATTCTATGTCTTGAACTCTAAGGTTAATATCATTAGTCCCTATTTACAGAAGAGGAAACTGAGGCTTAGTTCAGAAAGCCCAAGTCCTTTTCCCAAATTACAGTTAGTGAATGATGAAGGTGAGTTTCACATAGGCCAGTGTGGCCCTAAAACCCATTTTCTTTCCCTCTGTAGCTTCCCCAAATGGACCTTGAACTGCGAATCCATCCAGTTCAAAGAAAAAAGAACTTTGGCCATGATCCAGTGAAATTTCCATTGTATAACTGCCCGGGAATAGTCATAATTCCAACGATAACAATAATAATGGCTAAACATCTGCAGCGCTCCCCATGAACTTGAGCCTACACTAAGTCATTTCATGCTGGCCACGACACCCTATGGTTTTCAGGAATGAGGAAACAGAGGCACACAGAAGTTAAGTAACCTGTCCAAGGCCACACGGCTGGTGGGATCTGAGGCCTCAGTCTGTGGGTTCCCCCACGGCACCTACTGCCCCTTCCGTCAGCACAGAGCTGGTCCTCGTTGACTTATTTCTGCAGTCTCAATTTACGCAGCTCAGACCTACCCATCTCAGGATTAACCCCAATCCTCACAAGACATCTGAGCAACAGAGAGACAAAAATAAAGGAAGGACTGTCACAACACAGACATTTCCATCTGCATGGGGCTCTATACTATCTGTTTGTCAGGCCTTTATTATGCTGACGTGCATGGAGACTCGGTCAGCGGGAAGGCAGCCCTTCCTTGGCACCCGAAACACCTTGCCTGGCCCCTGTGTTAAAATGGTGGGCCACTCACCTGTCTCCCTCCCAGGTGCAGAGGGTCTTCCTAGATCCAGGTAGTGAGCAGCCGTCCAAGCGTGGCTGACACACGGGCAACGCGTAAGTCAGTTGGTTCTTAGAAGAATGAAGAGCCTGGTGCTCCTTCCTCCAGGAGATGTTTCCAGTCCATCTGCTGCTCCCCGTCTGCACACCACCATTATCTCTCCTGGACCCAGGCCCCATCTCCTACTTGGTGTCACTCTTCCCTTCTCACCCCTTCAGATCCTGCCCTCCACACAGTAGCTAAAGAACTCCTTGAAAAAGTCATTGCAGTGAGTTGTCACCCGACTTAAACCACCCCATGGTTTCCGGTCACAGATGACTGAAACCCATGCTCCCTCCTGGGGTCTACGTGGTCCGACCCACCCAGCCCTCTCTTAGGTCTCTCACCTCATTCACACTGTTCTCTTCCTCACTTACTCTGTCCACATTGGACTTCTACAGTTTTTGGACACGACTCATTTATTTCTACCTCTCTTCTCCCTGATCTCCGCACGTTTCCATCCTTCTCGTTTATCTGCTCTCAGCTCAACTGTCACCTCTTCAGAGACAGGCCTTCCCTGAACATCCTACGTTACCAGCAACCCCGTGTCCAGGGTCTCTATGTTTTCCAAGCACTGGGCACCCTTGGAAAGGGCCTGATTCAGCTTTTGCTTACTTGTTTCTTCTCTGTATCATGAAGTAGGATGCAAGGGCCAGGAGAGCAGGAATTGTCTGCCTTCTAGCATTGTGTGAGCATCACCCCACTGACCGATGCAGCTGGCCTCACTTGGCAGCTTGTTAGGAATGGTGAGTATCTCAGTCCCCACGCTACCAAATCTGCATTTTAATATTATCCCTGCTCGCATGCACTTTATGGTTTGCCAAGCGGTGTTCTAACATAGTGCTTTGAAAACAGAGATGCTCAACAAACAAGTCTTAAAAGAATACGTGAATCAAGGGCGTTGCTCTCCATCTCAAACAAAGATGCAGGCACTGAGTGTTCTGTGTCCGTCAACTTTATGACAGGTCTTTGGGGCTGCAGAAATTTAATTCATTTAGTGAATAAAAATTATTTCCCCCCCAAAAAAGTATAAATGCATCTGTCGTTGATCATCACGTATGGTGAGAAACCACCACAGGACTTCAGACGTGTCCCGCCACCTGTGGTTTCATCACAGACATGCACAGTGCCCCATTTTAGTGGGCAGGTTTATCATTGTCCCAAGAAGACGTATTTCTTCTCCTGATGCAATTTTTTAAATGACGTACACTGCTCTAATTGGTAATTATTTGAAGCTGAACGGTATTCAATTGAGGCCATAAAATAGTATAACTTTTTCTTTTTTTTTTCTTTTTTTTTCACAAACACAGTAGAATACAGAGTAAAAATGAGTGGAGTCCTTCAAATTACCTGGCTTGGGACAATATTAAGCAGAATAAGCAAACTAAATATGGATCTTTTCTATGATTATGGCTATAGATGTAAAAGTGTCCATAGGAAGAGGCTCGTAGACTGAAGATGACAATTTTTTTGCGGAGAAGGGACTGTAGCAAAATTTTTAATTCTTGGTTTTATATTTTCCACTGTTATTACAAAATGCTCCCCAATAAATAAATGTAAGAAGCATATTACTATAAGTGATAGCACTGATAAACTTGATGCATTAAGCAGTCACACAAATTTTTGTCGCTTTGGTGTGGGACAAACCCAAGCTTTCGAGGTTCTAATCCCAGTCTGTTTTCCAGTTGAGTGAATTGAACCCTCAAAGGCCTCGAAGCCTTGTAGGATGAGGATGAAGTACCCTCACTGGCAGAGTTGCTGTATATACAGCTCTGAGCACAAAGTTGGGCTTCTAAAGTCTTAGTAATCTGTCTACCTTTTTTGTCTCTTTTTCATAGAAAAAGAAAAAACTTATAAGGCTGGTGCAAAATATCAAAAAGACTAACAACCAAGAAGACTAGCTTTGCTGGCATTCTGCATCTACTGTGACAAAAAGCAAGAAGCGTGTATCAATAAAACTGTTGATGCGGAAAGACATTTCAAAGTTCTATTAAAGACCAACAAATACCTAAATATGGTTTCTGCATTCAAATAGTGCTTATACACTCCTTACAATAGTGCCTTGCTGCCTAGCCCTCAGAACTTACTTTATTTTACTTTCTATTGTCTATTTGACTTGGTTTTTATTTTACTTCATCTTACTTTGTTTTACTTTATCTTCCTTTACAAATACATCTGTGTTTCCTCCTCTGCGATGGATATTGTTCTCCGTGCTTTACAAACACTAGCTCATCCATCATCCCAGCAATCCCACCAGGTGACACAATTATGAGCCCCATTTTACAGATAGAAAAACTGAGGCACAGCGAAACAAAACTGTTGAGAAAATCCCACCTGAAGTTGGCCCAAGGTGGTTTTAGCCACAATGATCATACAGCCTGATTCACCACTTAGCCCAGGATAACCTGGGGCTGGGTGTTAACGTCCAGACCACCAGGCTGGACGTGCTACAGAGGCTGTTCCTGCACAGAGGCTGTTCCCACACACAGCACCAGGTACGGCAACAGTGGTAAAGTGGGATTCAGCTTCTTTTTGGACTCTTGGGAAGGAGTGCACAAAGCTCCACAGAGGACCAGTAGCTGAAGGGACCCAAAAGACAAGAAGACTTTCAAGCTTTGCTGCACTGATGAAATAATTTGCACCCCTGGGCAGGCAGCTGAGATGCACGAAAAAGGCACCAAAAAGCTTCGAGATGGAAGCAACTAGCCGTGGGGGCTGGATGATCTGCTGTCCAGCTGTGTGATTTCACCTGAGTCGCTTACACTCCCCTCCAACCTTCAACTGCTTCACCATGAAACTAGAGTGTTCCCCTTACTGCCGAGAGGACGGAAGAAAATCCAACTTCTAATAGCTCCCGAAACACAGTAGGTACACACCAAAAATACCCCTGGAGTTCAAATTTCAAGTTGAGATGATCCATGCATGCACTGTGGGTATATGAAAAGGAGATTTGTTTCCCTGAAATTACACTCTGCCAACAAATTGAAAAACACATCACCAATCTGAGAAATGCACGCTATTCATGCTCTTGTGCTGTTTGGTCCTGAATTTTTTATCTCCCAAGAATAATGACCTCAGCCCTGGGCATTTCCAGGGGATTAATGACCAGTGGAATTTAATGGCCCCAGCTCCAGCCTACAGCCATCCCACATTCCCCGGGTACTCATTAATCCCAGGTAGGCCAGCGGCCTTTCTTCTCGCTGCAGCATCGTGCCCACAGACAGCTGGCTGCAAGTGGAGGGACCACTGGGAATGCACGCCTCTGCTGCGGTCCCCAGCCTGCTCCAAGCTCCAGCCACTGGCTCATTTATTTACAGGGCCAGCCAGACAGTAATTAAAATATGCTAAGGAATTCCCCTGCTCTAAGGCAGCTGGGCCCAGTGATGAGCTGCTTCAAATACATGCCTTCCCAACCGTCCCCCCGCCTGCGCCCCCCGCCGCCTCCCCTCCAACACACATATTAACTTTTAGGGAGGCAGCTCAGTATTGCTTCACATTTTATGTAGAAGGATTTCATGAGATTTTAATGAGTTTCTACCACTGGAAAAAAAAAAAAAAGCTCACAAAGAATCCATGCAAATTGCTTTGTCTTGTGTGGCAATTCTAGACTGATGACATGGTTCAATATTTGGTTTCTGCAAGGATATACAGATACGCTGATGTGTGCACACTGGCAAAAGTGCAAGGTGAAGTGGTGCTGCCAATGCCCAGTGTGGTCTGTGGCATAAGAGCCTGGCCTGCATGCCCCTCTGCCCCTCCATGGGACATCTGCTGGCTGGACCGCAGGCCAGTCTGCGTTACCACCGGTACCAAGGCACATCCCACCTACCACCTTGATACTCAGTTTTCTTAACTGTCCAACAGGCAAACTGTCAGTCTCCAGGATCACTTCCCCCTGGAGAAAAATGTTAATTTCCATTAATGAACTGACAGGTAGGTAGGTCGAGTGTCATCATCCTACGCCGGGGATAAAAGCAGTAGAAAAGGAAATGACGTTTGTGAAGTGAGGCTGCCTCTATCGGGTGCATTCATGCCCCCCAACAGTCGCTGAGATCATCCTTATTTTCCCTGTTTCTCTGAAAAGGAGACTACAGTTCAGGAAGGATTAACAATCGGCCTGCTCGGCAAATGGCAGAGCGGGGAGAGGAGTCCCAGCGACACGTTCCTCCCTCATCCCCACCGCATGGAAGGACTTCCAGGCTGGAGTCGCAAGCCAGGTGGGCCAAAGGCTGGGGCTGCAGTTCCAGCCTGAGCACTGCAGAGCGGGGTGTCGGGGGTAGCTGGAGGGAAGAGCACCAGACGGAGAACCCGAGACCCAGGGAAGGCAAGCTGCCCGGAAGGATGCCACAGTGGGAATCCCAGGAACTGCTCTTTTAAGAAACGCCTCTGCCTGGATCTGTGTGTCTGCATATATGCACAGCTGATGCACGTATACACATATGTGTGTATTCGTACGAATATTAACTTACACATACGTTTATTATTAAAACCTCTCTAATTCAAAATCTGTGCACTAAGAATGGCCAACTTCCCTTTAGAACTATTTTTGCCATGAAGGTTTTTCTTTTCTTTTCATTTCACAACAAGAATAGCTTTTCGATTTTCTAAATAATGTATTTTCATCATAAATAACATGTTCACATGTTTCACAAATGATAAGGAAGTAAGTTACCGTCACCCCAGAGCCCACCAGCAAGTGCTCTGGACACGACTCTCTCTAGGGGTAAGTCCTGCCCTTCCAATGCCATCCTGGTACTTAATATAGCCTGAGCTCACTGGGGACAGGCACTGCGTCTTGTCTGTCGCGGGCTCTCCAGGGCCTGTCCAGGAATGAGCAGAGTCAAGCTGCACAAGTGTTGCTGGCTAAACAAAAGCCTGTGACCCCAGGAGAGAAGCCAACATGACGGGTTGTGTTTTCATCTGTGACCCAGCAGAAGTGTGCGTTTTCTCAAGCCATAAATTGCAACTCAATCTCTTGGGTTGCAGGGGATTAAGAACCCAGCAGGTGGTTTCTGGGTGACCTTATACCCTCAACGGCAAAAAGACGTCTTAGTCACACTGACGAAGACATAAACATCGATTTGTAAATGTTAATGTGTGTGGCCGACCCACCTCGTTTGGTCTTCATGAGAGACCCGTGAGCTAGGTATTATTGGCCCCATTTTTCAAATGGGTAAAGTTTAGAAAGCGCAAGTTATGTCCTGAAGGTCATATGCCTAGAAAGTTCTAAATCCTTGGTTCAAGGACTAGATATAGCAAAGCCAAAATCCAGACTCTTTCCTCCATGGTATGTACCAAGTTGTCACCACACAACTAACTTAGGTTTCTTTCATATCTCTCCATTTCTCCTTCTCTCACTCTCTCCAAATTGCAAACATCCAGAGTTAATGCTACAGCAAGTTTCTCCGAACAAACTGAAACAGCCCCTCCTACCTATTGACTTAGAACAAGGATTTACAAAATCAGTTAGGAAAGAATATGTTTTACTGTTGAGGCATCAGAAGCACAGAGAGCGAGGGTGACTCCCCCCAATGTCACTCAGAGTACAGGCATTTGTCCTTCCCAGTTCTTTCTCTCTCCAGCCCTGCTATCCTCGACCTTCTAGCTTTGCCTATCCCAAAGGCCTCCACTGCCACAAATTATATATATTGTTGAGCTGAGTCCTTGGATAAATTTAAGTCATTGTGTGAAACGCATGCCTTCTCCTGTTGTCTCTGCAAAAATTTTCGGTCGATTAAGCAACAATAATGTGGATTATTCTATGAGTATCTTGGGATGCTTGCCTGGCATACTGTATATAAATTCCATTGTATTGTAGTCAATTAAACCCCATTGTCTATAAAAGTCACCTGTCTGACTTGGGGAACAGTGAGTATGAATGCAAAAGATGCAACAATGTGTTGAAACTGAAATCTAACCAAGTAATTTATGTCGTTCAGCTTGAAAGGAAAAAGAGCAAACAATATTTTTGGTGCCTGCAAGCGGCATTGGTGACTTTATAAAACCATTCTGATTGCTAACGGTTGCTGCTGGGGGACGAAGGCACCTCAAGTTTAACTGCCTCTGAAAACTAGGACCAGGGAGACAAAGAATACTTTTTTGTCATTCTTTGCGCAAATGAAAGAAACTTGTCATTCCAACTTCACAAGACGGTGCTCGAAGATGAAATGTTCAACTCCACTGGGACAGCCATTTTTTTTTTTTGCTGTTATTACAGAAGAAAATTATAACCATAAAAATGTCCAATTTAGAAAAAAAGGTGCCACTTTAGTGTCATTTGCATAAAAGCTGTTACACACAAATTGTTATAAAGACAAATGTGTAGTACTCTTGTTGAAAATTGCTTATATCTTTGGTGCTTCGCTTCGAACGACATAAAGGCCTCTTCGGACTGAAATTCATTCTCAGGTAAATAAAGCTGAAAGCGAAATTTCACCTATTTGAAAGTACGTGAGTGGTTTTTCACGTTGTCTTAAACAGGTTCTGGAGAGCTGGGTGCTCCCCTCCCCTCCGCCCGGTCTTGCTCTGCTGTTGAGAGGTGGCCCCATCACATGGGGTCCTATCAGGGCAAAGGCAGTTTATGCTGAAGCTACTGAGGGTCCGAGTCCTGGGAACTCAGGCGGGGCGGGAGGCTTGGAGAGAAGAAGATCTGAGTTGGGAAGGGACTGACGACTTTTTCCTTCTCTGAAAATAAGCATTCGTAGGACGGCCTGCAGAGTTGTCACAGCCCACCTGACAGCCAACCCTGCCCCCTGGAGACTTTGCCAGAGGAATCTCAGGTCATTTCCTACCTCACACGTTAACCATGACGGTGGGAAACTTCGATGTTTCCTTTAATTTATGTCTCTTCCGATTTTCCTAGGTGGCCCTACCCCTTCTGCCTGGAATTCGCTGAGTAATCCTGAAGCATTTCAACTTATACTCAAGAGTCATCCCGAGTTACTGATTTTTTTTTCTTTCCTGCCCATTGTCAGTGGCTTTCTCCCTCCTCTGCCATCCCTACACAGATATTAATATTAGTTCATTAATATTAAGTGATTGACTGATTAATGTTGATGAATATGAATTGATCATATTTACTACAACCCATGGTGACCCGCTCTCTTGCCATCTCTTGCACTGGAACACAGGACCTGTGTCTAGTGCATTTCCATATTCCAACCCCACACCTGGCCTAGCGTAGCCATTAGAAAAAAGTCCTATTGAATGAATAGATCACAGTTATTGACTCACATAATGTGTTGCATTTTTAGTGAACTTCCAGTAAGGAAGAACTTCTATTAAAATACCCTGTCAGGTCTAGCTTATTTTAATCAGGCAACTTTGAAGGTAAAAATAGTTGTATGTTGTTGTTGTGTTACATTTTCTTAAAAAAAAAAAATTTACTGAGGCATAACTGATAATAGTAAATGCATACATTTAACATATACATTTCGATGAGTGTCAACAAAAGCATTCACACATGATGCCATCACCCCCCTAACAAGATACTAACATATCCATCGCCCTCCCAAATTTCTTTGCTCTTGTGCATGTGTGTGTGTTTGTGTGTGTGTGTTAAGAACACTTAACATGAGATCTAGCCCCAACGTATCTTGGAGTGTAGAGAACTGTATTGCTATCTATAGGCTCTCAGTTGTGCAGCAGCTCACTGGAACTTATTTTACATAACTAGAACTATCCTAATTCCCCACTTCCCCTCCCCTCAGTTCCTACTACCCACCACTCTATGCTCAGCTTTTCTGACTTTGACTGTTAAGAATCCTGCAGTATTTGTCCGTCTGTGACTGGCTAATTTCATGCAGCATCATGGCCCCCAGGTTCATGTTGTTGCAAATGGTATGATTTCCTTCTTTTTAATGGCCAAATAATATTCCAAGCAATTTTTTTTTAGCTTCACTGGAGAATAATTGGTACACAAAAAAGCACAGAATTAATGTATGCAAACTTATGGGTTTGGACATACATATACGCTCATGTTACTATCACCACAATCAATTTAATAAGCGTATCCATCACCTCCAAAAGTTTTGTATGTGTCTGTGTGTGCTAAAAACACTTAACACTTCTATCCTCTTACCATATTTTATTGAGATATAATCAACAAATCGTAATATACTTATTTACATATATGTAACATTTAAAGTGTACAAGAGATGATATGATACATGTATACATTGTGAAGAAATTCCCACAATCAAGTTAATTAACACATGCATCCTCTCACATAGTTGCCTATTGTGTGTGTGTGTGTGTGTGTGTGAGCACGCACGTGGGGATGCGTGTGTGATAATGCTTCAGATCTACTGTCTGAGCAAATTTCAAGTATACAACACAGTATCATCAGCTATAGTCATCATGATATACATGAGGTTTTCAGAAGTTATTAATCTTATAACTGAAACTCTGTAGTCTTTTCCCAATCTCTCCCCGTGCCCTCCACCCAGCCCCTGGCAGCCACCATTCTATTCTCGATTTCTGTAAGATCAACTTCTTTTTAAAAGATTCCACATGTAGCTGACACAGACAGTATTTGTCCTTGTCTGGCTTTATTTCACTTAGCATAACGCCCTCAGACAGAAGAATGAAATTGTATCCTACTATTACCCCTATTACGCCTTACACAAAAAAAATCAACTCAAAATGCCTTGAAGACTTAAACATAAGACCTGAAGCCATAAAACTCCTAGAAGAAAACCCTGAGGAAAAGCTTCTTGACATTGGTCTTGGCAATGATTTTTTTGAATTTTACACCAAAGTAAAGGCAACAAATGCAAAAATAAACAAGTGGAACGATATCAAACTAAAAAGTTTCTGCACAGCAAAAGAAAAAATCAACAAAATGAAAAGGCAATCTATGGAATGGAGGAAAATATTTGTACACCATATATCCAATAAGGTGTTAATCCCCCAAATATATAAGAAATTCGTACAATTCAATAATAAAAACAATTTTAAAAATGGGCAAAGGCCCTGAATGGACATTTTTCCACAGCAGGCAGGCATTCCAATGGTTAAGAGATATATGTAAAGATGCTCAACGTCACTAACCACCAGGGAAACACAAATCAAAACCACGATGAGATACCACCTCACACATGTTAGGATGGCAACCATCAAAAAGACAATAGGTAACAAAGGCTTGCAAAGCTGTGGAGAAAAGGGAACCCTCGTGCACTGTTGATGAGAATGTAAGTTGGTGCAGCCACTATAGAAAATAGTATGGAGATTCCTCAATTAAAAATAGAATTATCATATGATCCAGCAATCCCACTTCTGGGTATATATTGGAAGGAAATGAAATCATCATCTGAAAGAGAGATCTGTACGCCCATACGTATCACAGCATTATTCACAAGACATGAAAACAACAGAACAACCTAAGTCTCCATGGATGGATGAATGGATAAAGAAACTGTCACACACACACACACACACACACACACACACACACACACACACAGAGGAATATTATTCAGCCACAAAAAAGAAGGAAGTCCTGCTATTTGCCACAGATACATTGTGTTGTTTTTTTATTTTGTTTTTACAGATTTTAGATTTCTTTTTAAATGGAAAGGAGTGAAGACAGGACGTCTGTAAAGACGTCTCTCACTCTCTCTTATACTAGTCCTTGTCACTGAGGTCCTATAAATGAAAAACTGACTTTCAATCAGTACCTTTTGTGTGTTCGGGGCTCTGATACTTGTCTTATACAAACAGCAACCCTGCGGGCATATATTAATACTGATTAATTAGATGAGGTAACTGAAACACAGAAGGGGCATTGGCCCCACGACACAGAGCTTAGAAGTGGAAAATCTAGGCTTCCAGCCTCTCAGTCATTCAGGATAACAGGCCGCATATTTATAGCAATTGACTGCTGGTAGAAAGGACTTTTCGCATCCCCCGTTTTATTCACTCTCTACTCCCATCCTGAGGGAGGTCTGTTACTGCTGTTTTAGACATGATGCGGAGAGTGTCAAACAAAAGAAGCAATGCTGGACTTAGAGTCAGAAAACTTCCTCTTGAATTCCAAATGTGATGTTTCCAAGCCTCTGGAAAGTAATTTTATTCTCATTCTGACCCAACTTCCTCTTCCATAGAGTAGCAACTTTCAATGTGTGGCAGAGAAGGAAAAATCTGCTCTACTCCATGGGAGTTAGAAAAGGATTTCAAGTAAAGGCAGAAGCTGCAATGAGTCTCAAGAAATAAGGAATAATTAAATGAGTGAACAGGTAGGAAATAAAAAAAAATGGGCCAGGGGACTAAGGTGGGTGAGAGTGGCTGGAACTTGGTACATGTCGCCGGGAGCTGACAGAAAGCACCGGCCAAGAGGATGAGGCCAGGTCACAATTAATGCTGGTAAGAGTTCTGATGGTGGAGAATTTAAAGTTTACCACAGTGCATCAGTTGAAGTAATTATTTCACTCTATTTTGCTTCCTAAATAATTCACTTCCGTTTTAGCTGAGAGAGGCAAAATGAAGGCAGAACTGGGAATTTGAGGGTCCTGAGAGGTTGCAGAGTTTTCATTAGGAAGGGGAGGTAGTTTTGCATTGGCAAGAAGTTTCCAGAAAAGCAACAGCCAGATCTCTGCACAGATGATGGGGGGCAGAAGAGGGAGAGGAAAGAACTTCCTTTGTGTCCAGAGGAAACCCCAGAGATGGATGGGAACACGCTTCCTCAGGAACACAGCAAGTATTTACTGAATCAAAATGTTTGCCTTCGCAGATATATCATTTACATAGGATCAAGCCATTTTTTTCCCCTCTAATAGAAGAATAATTCTCTTAATACGTATCTTCCCAATTGGCACTAGAAGGCAAAATGTTTTTTGTGGTTTTTGTTTTTTTTTATTAAATTTATTGGGGTGACAATTGTTAAGTAAGTAACTGTTAGGGGGCCAGACACTTAGATTTTCCACATGGAAAGTTATTGTTTTTTCAATTACTTTTTAGGTTATAAAAATATTCCATATCTACCTATTTTCAACGTGGATGTTAAAAAATAAATGTTTTGTTCGGCACTTTTAGGATATGGAAATCTTTATAGTTACAAAATGGGTGCGAAAGAAAAGGACTTTTGAGTTAGCGCAGTAAGAACAATTACAACTCAGACTTTAAATTTTCAAAATGAAAAATAAAAGCAGGAATATTCAGCTTGGGTATGCACGCAAATTTTCTGCCAAGTTTTCCAACTTCTGCTTTTTTCTGACAAAGCACCACCTGGGAAAAGCATTGTTGAGCCATGTGGATGACAGAGATGGTGAGACTGGATGTCTTTAAGGAAGATGCCCCACCCCCCACCCCCACGATAGAACTTAAGATGCATGGAGAGGAGAATGTGATTATGTTGAAGGTCATGGGTCTGGATGAGATAAGGCTAAAGTGGTGGTGATCTAGCCATGGCTGAATTGGATTATGGGATGATTTTGCTCAGGCCAATTCATCAAGGCTTGTCTAGATTAGACATTCACGAAACCACCGCTGGTAAGTCTGAAAAGGAAACTGTTAAAACAAAGACAATTGCATTGCTCTTTCGGAATGCTTCGTGCAATCTAAAAATACTGTACATCTATTAAGATTTGTATATCCATGATTATATGTAGTCTGTGAATAAATGTATAACAGTAAGCACAGAATGGCATAAATATTGGGTTCCCACAGAATAATCACATACAGGTTTGGGTGCCTAAGGGGGACATAGTAAATAAAGAGCACCCCTTACCCCCATGTAATTTTAAAACCTATTGAGAAGCCAACCAGAGTCAGCAGATAGAAGCCATATGACACCTTGACTACTGATAACACGAGCAATTCATGGAGAGGAAGACTCACGTCTGCAGGTGGATGGGTTTCCTGACACTTAGGTCCCAGAACGAGGTCACCCTAAGCACCCAGTGTGGGGGACCCGGCTTCTACAAAACTGGCAGCAACTAGAAATGAGCAGAACTCACATTCTCTGGGAAGAGGAGTCCCAACAGAAAAGAGAGATCTGAGTCAAGCATTCCAGGGCATTCCTTCCAAAATTCCTAATCAGAGAGTTCACCCCTCCTCCCCCAGGGAAGAGCCAGTGAAAAGACTGAGATTATCTAGCAGTGTGATGCTAGCAGAATTCCCTCCAGCTGGGAGGAAATTCCAGGAGGGGAGAAGAACTACCTGCCCCCCTTCAACAACACGTTAAAATTGGGGAACAGTACATAGAGATAGGACAAGTCCCAGGATAGTTTCAAATGGGGCTCTGAAGGGGTAGGCAACCAAGATGGCATGCGGCTTGAAGACCAGGCCCTCAGGAAAGCTGGGAGAATAACAGGGCACAGCGACCCCAGAGAAAAGGTTCCGTGGCAGCCAGCATGCTTCAATATTGTTTTTGTTGTTTGTTTTTTGTTTTGTTTTTGCGGGGACAGGAGAGCTGACTAGCTCTCTGGAATTCCAGATGGAAAACTAGGCACAGTGCAGAAGTTACAGGACATAGACTTGAGCTCAATGTCAGGACAAACTTTCAAACAGTTGTGGTGAGCCTGCTGAGGGAGTGAGGTCCTCATCTTTGGAAGCATTTGATCAGAAGCTGAGGTCTGTTGGGGATGCTGGGAAGGGGGTTTCCTGCTTTCAGTGGGAGGGAGGACGGATGGCTTTGAGGGTCCTCTGGGGGGCTGCATTTCTAGGCTCATGCCCTTTCCTAAGACAGACTTGGGATATTTGGTGCCTCCTGTGCTTTGCGTATGAAATTCAGAGACGGTGCCTGCACACCGCATAAAGTTCAGGAACTCTGGGTCACTGTCTACAGAGAAACCCCTACTGGGCGAGAGATTTCAGTGAAATTCCATCACGTGTCAAACCTCCTAGCCTGACAATTTTTACGTTCTGGCCCAAATGATGGACGGTGTTTAAAAGTATGAGCCATTTACTATTCCAAGCAGCTTTGTACTTACAAACCTTCAATCTGTCCAGCAGCCCTATGAGGACTCTCCCCATTAGACCCGGGCAATCCTTCAGCACGTCCACACCCTTGGTAGGTATAGGATTCAGACCCCAGGCTCTGGAGCATATGAGCTTAGCTGCTGGGGCAAGTGCATCAGTCTGGTGGTCCTGTCAAGCCATCCCTTCTACAGACCTCAGGAGATGCCGTTCCCCATCCAAGGAGGCGCATTCCCCTTCTTCACTTGTCAAATTACTCCTGCTTCAGGACTCAACTCAAGGGCACCCCTCTCTCTGCTCCACGCCCAACAAGAATTACTTGAATTGTATAATCTCATCGTCTGCCTGCTTCCCCTGATTGCACGAGGGCTTTCCAAGGGTGGGGGCCGTGCACTTTTGATCCTGGTACTAGACTGGGCGAGAGTCAACATCTAATATAGACGTTTGTTGAGTGAATAAGAAACTGACCTTTTCATTCTGCACAGACGATTCCTTCTGTTATATGCTTCAGTGCATACAGGTATTCTTAAATAAAGGTTTATAAAAGCATGCAGTTCATATATTTGAAAGCCCCTGGGTTCTGGCTGCCCAAGAATAGGTACACTTCACTGGGTCAAAAGTTTCTCACTTGTCTGTCAGTCTGTTCAGAGAACCAGATGCACTGACAGGGTTAGATATGCAAAAGATGTACCATGTTTCCCCTAAAATAAGACCTAGCCAGACAATCAGCTCTAATGTGTCTTTTGGAGCAAAAATTAATATAAGACCCAGTCTTATTTTACTATAAGACCAGGTTTTATATAATATAATGTAATACAATATAAGACCGAGTCTAATATAATATAACACCAGGTATAATACAGTATAATATAATATAATATAATATAATATAATATAATATAATATAATATAATATAATATAATTAATATAATATAATACCAGGTCTTATATTAATTTTTGCTCCAAAAGACGCATGAGAGTTGATTGTCCGGCTAGGTCTTATTTTTGGGAAAACACAATATTAGAAGGAACGCTTGGGAATGCAAAGGGATCCCCTAAAATATCCTAAAAATGTCCTGTGCTTCACCAATTCGACTCTCAACTCCCCCACCACCCCAAACCCTTAGCAACTCGTGACCTTTCTACTGTGTATATTTTTGCTTTTTCCAGCATGTCATGCAGTTGGAATCACACAATAGGTAGCCCTTTCAGATTGGCTTCTTTCACATGGCAATATAAATTCTTCCAGCGTGATAAAGTTCTTCCACTCCCACCCGTGTCTGTTCATGGTTTGATCACTCATTTCTTTTATTGGCTCAGTAGTATTCCAGTACCCGGATGTACCACCGTTGTTAATCCACTCATCATTGTAGAACTTCTGGGTTGCTTCCAGTGTCTGCCGTTTGATGAAGAGGCTGATGTGTAAGTTTTTATATGGATATTAGTTTTCAATTCATTTAGGTAACTATTTAGGAGCATAATGGCTAGATCGGTCGGTAAGAGGATATTTAGTTTTGTAAGAGCAGTGAGTGTGAGCTGAGGGTTAAAAATTCATTTGTCTGCTGGTGGAGAAAAGGCCCCAGGGAAGCAAGCATGCAAGCCAGTGACCACAGCAAAGCAAATGCTCTGTACCACTCTCCGCAGGAAGTGATGACAGCTGACTGGGGGAGGGGCAATAGGCCATGATGCACCATTTGAAAACTCGATCTGTTTTGCATGTGGCCCATCCATAAGTGGGCATGTTTGCAAGAAGGTGCTTCATTTTCAAAAGATGCTTGAGCCCTCCCGCCAACCCCACCTCTGCCCCTGATGTTCCTCAGGGCAGGTTCCAGGTCTGCGATCCAAAAAAGCTGGGTTCCAACAGCAAGCAAAAGGTTCAAAAAGCCTCCTTCTGCAGTTCCAAAAGATCGTTTCTTACAGTATCTAAAGCTAACAATTTAGCGGGATTTTTCCTTTGTAGTAATTATACAATGATCAGTATCTCTCTCTTTCTCTCTCCTAGGGGGGAAACCTAGTAAATATACGTTCTATCTAAAATTGTTGTTTTTATTGTTATAAACCGGGACAAGTGAGGTGCTGTTTCATATTTAGCAACATATAATTTACCTCTTGTACAACTTCCTTTAAACTTGTGGTTACCTTGTCTCAAGGTAAAGAGGAGAAAACAATGAATTATTGTCATTATCTTCTAATCAAACACAGAGCCGCCAACAATGAATGTCATTATGCCCTAATGGGGAAATAACCAGCCCATTCTACAATGGTCATTATGGCGGCAAATTTTAATAATGCTCTGACGTTCCCCCCACACACACTTCTTATTTTCAACACCAATTAAAATTGTTTTCAAGTGTTTCTTCCTACATTGTCTGAATCCCACTTAGCGAAATGATTGTTTAGCAAATGCGATCTGGCAGGAAGCACCGAGGAATTGTGTTCCTTTAAATTGTGAGTCAGTTAAAGGAAGCAGAGGCTTTCTGTATTCTGGGACATTGTGTGCACCTGGGAGAGAGAGAGAAGAGGGGAGAAGGGACCTGGGAGGGTTTGGAAGGTACAGTGAGAACGAAGTGACGCTCTTTTAAGTGACACAAGCTCATCAAAGGCCGCATAACCTCACGACATAAGTATTTCTGGCTTCGATTGCAAATGAGGAACCTGAAACTTAGAGCAGTTAGGTAAGTCCTCCAGGAAGCATGACGGGAAGTGCTGGCATCCAGACTGAACTCCTGAGGGCGGGGTCTCTGAGCCTGTATTTTACCCAGCAACCCCCACCCTTTCCTGGAGATCTATACACGTGTGTCCCTATGTAGTCAGGGTTATCCAGGCAAGTATTTCATGTGGTTTAAATGGAAGCTTCTCCAGCAACTGAATAAGGAGCCCCAGTGCTGGGAACCTCCTGGAGCAGAGAGCCATTCTAGCTTGTAAGGGACGTGCCGGTGGCCGCCTGTCACTAGTTGGCTCTGTCTCACTAAATAAAGTTTTATAGAAATATAGCCACATTCCTCCATCTCATGCTACAGCGGGAGAAACGAGTCGTGTGACAGAGACCATATGGCCCCCAGCTCTGCGCTCGGGCGGGGTGCAGAAAACGTCTGCTGCCCTCTGCCTTGGATGATCTAAGGAGAAATTGTCACTCATACCAAGAGGAATTTCCTGGGGCCGGGGATTAAGCAAGGCCAGCTCTCGGTACAGATGGTGGTTGGTTCTGAAGTCAGAGGGCGTGGTGCTCAGCTCTGCACCCTGACACACCAGGCAGTGGGGGCAGGACCCCCAAACTCCCCCGTCCTCCGTTTCTCCATCCACAATATAGCATAACACGTACTCCCTCGGAGAATGGTGGGAGGATGAAATAAATCAGTAGGTGTCAAACACTTAGGAGCAGAACTGACACACAGAGCTACAAAAATGCTATTGTATTTTTCTTAAATTTCATTCCTTTGGAACCTAGATGTTTTTGCTTGTCTTTAAATCAGTCCAATCTACCCAAAACAACAGCCAGTAGAAACACGCCTCAGGCATCCCTGCTTCTTCTGATCCTTTTCCGTTCCCTCTTTCCTGCGCTTCCTTTGGATGGGTTGCCAGATTTAGGAAATACAAACACAGGATGCCCAGCTAAATTTAAATTTCAGATAAACAACAAATGCTTTTTTTCAGGATAAGTATGTCCCATGCAATTTTGGGGATATACTGATCCAAAAAAATATCCACCTGTTGCTCTGAACTTGACACGTAACAACTAGAAGTCCGTACCTGTCTGGAGCACACCATGTCCTTGGGTTCCAATGCTAGGACAGTCACCCATTCCCAGCTTGGCTCACCCTCTACACTAGGAGGCAGGCATCAGCCTCCCTGCCTTGGACACCTCCCCGCTTCTGGACCACAACCTGCTCCCATCACTCTTAGAGAAAAAGACCCCTTTTCTCTGTCTAAGGACACCCCCAGCCAGACCTCTCCACCCCCATAAGGGGCAAGCAGAAACGCTTAGAGGGAACCCTCCAGGCCCAGTGTTGGCTTCTCAGCCAACCAAGTATGAATGTGTGACATGAGCTTCCAAGTGCGTGCGGAAATGGGGCTAAAACTAGGACTCACAGCGTTCCAAAAGCCACTAGCTTCCCTAGGATTGGGGTAACGTGGTCTCCATCAAAGTGTTGTTTCTGAGGCTCCTACCACGGGGCACCTGCCATCTCCTCCCATTTTCTCCCCAGAAGCTGCTGCAGGCTGGGCCGCCCACTGTGCGGGCTGCTGACGTGGGGGGAGGGAGCCACTCTCTCCTGTTCTCTCTGTGGAAATGCCCTCACAGGTGTCACATGCCCCACTGCCCTAAGACTGGCTAGGCCCACTGCATCCAACCCCCCTGAGGCACTGACTCCCACCAGCCTGGTCAGCTCGTTCCCCTCTTCTAGAATGAATCCTTCCCCACAAGGCTCTTCCTCCTACAGTGGACTCCTGGAGGCCCAGCTCGGCCTGGATCCTACACACCTGATCAAAGCCACAAAGCTCAGAAGCAACGTTCGCCTTCCAGGTGAGGCCTGGCAATACGTACTGAGAATGGGATTCCCAGCTTGCCTGAAGGAAATGGTCTGACGGGGAAGCAGTTTGAGGGTGGAGACTCTTCATGTTCACTGCTTCTCTCCAGGGCCCACAGAGGCCACCTGGGTGCTCGTAAATACCTGTTACTTGCACGAATGAATAAACACACCAATGAAAAAAGCTTAGAAATGACCTTGTTAGTGGCTACTAAAGGTCGAGTCACAGGTTCCTGAAAACGTGATGAATGCTGTAAACATTCTATTTAGAAAAATGCATACACATGACACTTGCAGATAATTCGGGAGGGTTCACAGCCGTCTCTGAAGGACTAGGAGGCTCATGGATGCAGATTAAGAACCCTCATCTCATCCAGCCCCTTCAACACACAGATGAGGAAACTCAGCCACAGAGAGGTCAGGACATTGGCCCAAGGTCACACAGCTCCTGAGAGCCAGCCCTGGGATTTGGGTTTCCTGCTTCCATCCTCACTTCCTGTCTCTTCCCCTCTCCATGGCCTCTAAGTCATTTACCTTCTCCTGTCCTTTCAGAACAAATAATCAGCCGTTCAATTTGGCTGGGTGGTTGAGCATCGCATTCAATTTACATTAAAAGTTCTGATTTTAATTTTTCTAATATTCCCATTAATAAAGTCTGTTTAAGCCGTCAGCTGGTTGCCCAATGTTAAAATGTCTTTGAAACAGAAAATGAATGTAAATAATTAAAAGGGGAAAAAATATCTGGAGAAAGCTATCCATTTGTCAGGTTTGGCATAAAAAAATGTCTTGGAATGCAGTGTTTGGGATAATAAAATATATGAAGTTTTTTTTTTTTTTTTTAATAAATGAATTCCAATAATAATCCTGTCAGTTTATGCAAGTTCCATCATTCTTTCTGAAATCACCATGATAAATCTTTCATATATACAAAAAGCTCTATTCAGTGGACTTGGGTCAGAATCTGGTCCGGCCGGCACTAAGAAAACATGGGGGACTGAGAGAGTTCCCAACCTGCAGGAGAATCCCAGTTTAGTAAGAGAAGAAGGGAAAGCAGGAGATGTCAGTAGGACATGGTCCGTATTGTGCCAGAGGGACATACAGGGACCTGTGTATGTGGCAGGGGTGGGCCCACAGGCTTGGCTCTGGGTACAAGCTGGGCAGGGGCTTCAGGCACCCCAGAGTAGTTCTGGGGGGATGGAGATGAAAATACTGCAGCGGGTGTTGGATGAGACAAAGCTGGAATGTTGAGCAAGGTCAGTTCCCAGAGGGTTGCGTGGGCCCATCTGGACATTTTTCTAAGAGATAGTGTAATGTTGTGAGCACGGAGGGTGTTTCAGAGAGTTTCTATGAAGAGGAGCTGATGGGGGTGGGGGGCACCCAAGCAAGAGGTAAGTGTGGAAGGTAAGATAGGAGGGATCCAGCCCTGAGTACAACGTTGGCACAGCGAGGGCCAAGACCCAGCAGCTTATCATGACTCAGTTTCTCTTTGGGACAATGGACGTTTGGTTGGTGCATGCATTTACTCACCCCACACTATGCAGGCGCTAGTCTCCTATTACCCAATAAAGGAAAGACACGGTCAGAAACGTGAGCCACTCTATCCTGTGGGGCAAGCTAGGGGGGCCAAGCTCCCAGCCCTGGTCCCTGCATTGCAAAGCCTCCAAGGGGAGCCATGGATCCAGCTCTCAGGGAGGTAAGATCTTCCCAGAGGAGGGAGAAGGACAGGACATGTGATAGGGAGGCATCTGCCTCCCTGAGCTCACCTGGGGGCACTTTCCAGGCTGCGGAGACAGGAAGCAAGAGTCTGGGCGAGACTCATGCATCCCCAAGGAAGTCAGGACCTACCGGATTCCAGCCTTGCTGGGGGGGGTGGGGGGGGGGGGATGAGGAACAAGGGCACCCAGGAGATCTAAGGCCTGTGATTAGGAAACAGGAGTGGGTGGCAGTTAAAAGCCCAGGTCCTCTGTGCAATTTGACAAACACTTGGGGGTTATTTTTGAGCTCATGACTCTAATGATTCAAAAACCTGTACCATAGCCAAACTGACCCAACTGTTCCCTCCATGGAAAATCTAGAGCAGCCCCGAGGTGCCTCCAGCGGCTGCAGCAGCCACACCACCAGCCGGGAGCCCGACTTGCCTCACTTTGGTCTCCACCGCAAGCTGGAGCTCTGAGTGTCCAGGAGCTGGGGAAGGAAACCGCAGAGGCAGGACATGTCCCCAGGGGGAAGAAGGGAGAAGGGAGAGGAGGGGCCGGGTCCCCGCCTGGTGGAGCTGCTTTGAAGACTCATCTGCCCTGTCTCCTGGGGCAGCCATGCCACCTCTCTGTTCTTCCAAGTTCTCCCCTGTAACACAGGGATGATGATGGTGATGGTGGTGATGGTAACATTGACGACTTCATGACATTGCAATGAGGCAAGAATAAGAAAACGCACATATCATGCCTGGCACTTATTCGGTGCTAAGTGAATGGGAGCTGTTGCTGTAATTGTTAGGTAACGTGGTGAAGCTGCCTTGAAACAACATCCCTTAAAGCTATCACCTATTTTATTAATATTCATCAGGCAACAGGCATAGGGGTACTGTCATGGCTCAAACACACAGACCTGCCTGCAAGCAATTTGCGGTTTGATAGGAGAGAGGGGTGTGCATATATGAGGTTGGCCCAAGGCAAGGAGCAAATGTGCTATAGAAGAAAGGGGCAGATAAAGGCGTGGGTTTCCAGGGCAGCTGTTCTGTGCAGTGACTGCATCTGTTTAAGACCTGGAAGTATCACTAAGGCCAGGCTCTCTGGTTGGGAATCTTTGTGCCTTCCCTTGGGACCGTCTTGGAGGATGCACCAAACACCTTCATTCATCCATTGAGTTTGTCACAGTATTTACTCAGCACTTGCTATGGGCTGGGTGCTATGACAGGGCCTGAAGAAGCCACAGAGAACGAGACAGCTGTCCATTTCCTCACCTGTAAAATGGGGCTAATAAAACTACCATCTCATGAGGATCAAATACAAGGTTCCACGGACAGGTGATGACTCAAAGGCAGCACAGCCCGACTTGATTTCCTAACAGCATCTTTTGGAAGCACTGCCCAGAAGACAGGTCACTGCAATTGTGCAAATAAAATAAGGCTAAATGTGTACCTTATGGCTTTTCATGCACAAATGCCCCCAAAACTTAGCTTTTGGCTAAAACCCCAGCCATATTTTCAAAACTATCTGGATTTTGGCTAAACGTGTCTGAACACTTTACAAGAGTGATGGTATTAATAACTGAGGCGATAATAACAATGTCATTACTTTCTTGGGTTTCTACTCTTTGCTTCACGCTGTGCACAGTATTTTGTGCACGCTTTTCTCTATGGTCTTCAAAATCCTACCTTGTGAGCTTGACATCTGCTGTTGTATTTCACAGACTGAGGAACGACTCTGGATGGTGACACACAACATGATATATAGATGATGTATTACAGAATTGTACACCTGAAACCTATGCAACTTTACAACCCCTGTCACCCCAATAAACTTTAATTTAAAAGAGAGAGAGAGAGAGAGAGAGAGAGAGAGAGAGAGAGAGAGAGAGAGAGAGAAACGGAGTTGCAGAGAACCCGAGTAACACACTGGAAGTGAACTATCGCTCAGTGAGCACATCTAAGATGTGTGTTCTGTGACGTCTGGTTTTACTCCATTTGGTCTTCCCGTAGATTATAATAATTACTATTGTAATAAACCTTTAGATTTGTGTAGCATGCTTTCAGTTTTCAGTATTTGTTGGTAGCCCTCATTTTATTTGGAGTCTCGAATAGTCCAAGAGAGCAAATAAAAAGTCCACTCAGACTTGGTAGATCGTGGGCCTGTATTCAGGCTCACGGCCACCCAGCCCTAGCTGCCCCCCCCAGTCCCCTCCTTTCCCTCAATGCCAGAAAATGATAAACTATAAAAGGAATTGATAGTTTGTTTTTTTATTAAAATGGGAGTGTTTATCTTATCACGGTTTATTTGCACATGAGATCAAAGAAATTTAAATTTTTAAATGAGCTCACCTCAACTCAGAAAATAATATAATAAGATAGATGGTCCCACTTTAATGAAAATCTCCCATGTACTTGTGTTACCCATAAGCACTAATGGAGTTAAAATTGTATTTTTAAAAAAAGACCAAGTATATTTGAATATTCCATTCCAATCTTGCAGATAAAAGTACATGCAAACCCAAAATTTAAATAAGGTAAAACTGTCAAAGGCCTTAGTCAGAGAAATGCAGCTGCTGAAATTGGGTGCAGCTTTTAGGCGCCAAAGCTTGGCACTGGGCCACGGGTGTGGCCCAAGGATTTGGTGACACTGTCTACCTGACTTCCCCATCTTCCGTTGCCCTCATCCAGTGGTTCTCACCCCAACACACACACACACCCTTTTAGGGGACATATCGCAATGTCTGAGGACGAGCTTGCTCATAATAACTGGCCTCTGATGGATACACACCGGGGAGGGAACCCAATATCCTACAGGACAGCGCCCAGGGACACTGCGCCCCAACAAAGGACTCTCTGGCCCTGAACGTCAGCAGCGCAAAGGGTGAGAAGCCGGCCTCAATCTCAGGAAAGGGAACATTTGGCTAAACACCCTGCAAAATTTAATTTGAGAAATAGGGTAGCTTTACCATCTCACCAGTGTAGGATTTTCCCCTTGTGTTTGTCGATGGCTCCTTTCCATGTGGCAGACAAATACAAGTTGTCCTAAACTGGACCAGCGCGTTTCCGGGAAGCAACTCATCCTGCCCTGCCCCTGTGCAATGCAGGGACAGCCTATCTCTCTCCTCGGAGCAGTCCTGCCACTCGCCCCCAGCCACTTCCCACTCCTGCCTGCACCCCCACTCGCCGGCCTCTGACGAGGTTGTCCCAGCACCTCACACACGCACACATGCTCTCACACTCTCACATCCACACACACTCACATGGATACACTTAGGAAGATACATGCACAAACCTGCACAGACTCACACTCTCTCATACCCACTCACACATATTCACTCTCATGCTCACAACTCACACACGCACACTCTCATACACACACTATGTCACACAACATGCATTGCACTGTCTCATATACTCACACACATAAACCCTCATTCGCATACATACACCACACATAGACACCCGCACACTCGCACACATGCACACACACTCACCACTCGCATACATACACTCTCACACACACACACACTCCCTGGCCCCAGCTCCTGTCCTTTGCTCAGTCAGTCCCCCCTCCATAAAGCCTCTCAGACCGGCTCCTGGCGCCCCACACCCCCTGGGCTTGGTGTCCGTCCCTGAGTCTGCCTCGGGCACATCTCCATGGCATTACCTGCTGTTCCTTCCCTATCTGTGTGTCTGTCAACCACCTCAAAGTCAGCTCCATGAGAAGAGCACATTGCTCAGCAGCTAGTTAGTGGGAACGAGACAAATAATTACCGAGTGAATCAATGACTGAATGCTAAAGCTAAGGTAAGGACCAATGGGACTTTTATTGGAGTAAAGGGGGTAGACTATCCAGAGCTCCAACCCTGTGATATGGCAGCCACGGGTGGGGTGAGCCAAGTTAAAGGCTTATTACATAGGCAGACAGTCCCTCCCTGAGAGGCGTGATGCTACACAACCCTCCCCTTTGCAAACCACTGTCATGGATCCCTTTGTTGAATGATGGGGTTGGGGGGAAACTGTCATGCTACCTGGAACTGTCTCCTGACGCCCTCACACCAGCAGGACACCCAGGTAATTCTGAGTTACTGCCTTCAATTCTCGCCCATCCTCCACTAGGTTTCTTCTCTGCAACCCACAGCGTAAAGTGCAGAGACAGCCGTCCCCAATTTCCAGGCTGCCCCCTCCATCTCAGGAGCTAACAGGGCCATCTTCCCTGGCCTGCAAAGAGGCTCAGGTAGTTAGAAGGTCAACATCACCAAGCTTGAAATAACCTGAACGTGCTTTCCTTTCCTTCTTCTTTTTTTTTTTTTTTTTTTTTTCCCATTCCTCACCTTCACATTTGCATGGAACAAGTGAAGCTTTTAGTCTCAGTGGCTCAGGCAAATGCATTAAAAAGATGAACATTTTAGTTAATGTTCTAAGAAGATTTCCAAAAGCAGCTTTGATTGTGTACTATTAGCATTAATTAATTTCCAGACTGGGACCGGCCACTCTATTAGGGGAATGCATATTTTAATCAATTTCTCTGTGTTGCTCTATGCTGGTTAAAGGTAGTTTGGTGGGCTTTGTCTGCTCCAACCCTTTCATTTAACCTGACAGACACACTACAGTAAGTCTCATGGTATGTGAATGTGGAATGCAGAGGCAAAGCTGACCGCCCCCCGAGGAACAATGCAGAACTACTCAAAGTGATCTCCTCTGAGATCTAAGCCCTGCCTGTACAAAGGGACCTGTATGGGGTATCACAGACATGGCCACTGACTGCTCTGCCCCCAGCCCACAGGGTGCCTTGGTCCACCTTAGAAAAAACATCCTCACTTCTCAAAGGGGACAGCCCCATGACAATAAATAGTTTAAGGAGCAGAGAATAAGCTTGATGTTGGTCTATGTCCCTTGCACAGTCAACACCATGCACAACTGTATGTGGAGACTTGGTCGGTGAGCACGGTTTTCATTCCAGAAGGTGGGCCCCGGAAACTCCAACCCACCTTTGCCCCCAGAGTGGGTGTGTATCTATGGCTTTGTGACATTCTTCACATTGGTTTTCATATTTCCCAGGTGATCTTTTTCTTCTCTCTGGAAATGGTAAATTCCTTGAGAATCAAACCCTATATCTAACCTCACTCAGCACATCCAGCACAGTTTTGCCCTATAATTCCCCAAGGATAAAGCCCAAATTGTCCTCAGATTATGTCCCCTGTAGAAATCAACCGTTTGTTTCATTCAGTCTGTGTGTAAATGTGTGTGTGCGTCCATGTGCACGTGTTAACATATAAGTAGATATGGATTTGAGTAAGGCAGATAAAGAGTTGGTATATACATATATATTTAGTATGCATGCACGTTTAATATGTGTGCATTGCATGTATTGACAGCTCTGTAATGTTCGTGTACATGTGTACATGTGTACATGTGTAGGTTTACATGTGCACATCTGGGAGCATGGATGTGTTTATATGATGCACGTCGTGTGCTTATATATGTAAATACATGTGTGTTACAAATGTGCACGTGGCTGCATTTAGGAGACAGGCTAGTACTGTCCGAGGGTAACATGTCATATCCTCCTGGGAAGAAGGAGCAAGCACAAGGGCCAAAGGGACACAGGCCAGTTGAGTGGACTCATATTAAAAACTAGTCACAGAAGTCCCACGCAGTGACATCTACTGTGTCCCGTTGGTCAGAACAGTTACATGGCCTCTGCCAGACAAAAGTGAAACCAGGACAGGGAAGGTGGGTGACTACTGATTTGTTAGTGTTATAAGCTGGGCTCGTTGCTACCCCTGATGAAATCCGGGTTTCATCACAAAGGAAAAAGTAAGAAGGGATTTTGAATGGGCAATGGGCACTCCTGCCACACCTACTCCACGTCTCTCTGATAGGACACAGTCAGATGCCATAAAGGAATATCCGTACCAAGGTCCTCCCAGGGTGTTCACACTGTCTGTCATTTCTCACACCGAGATTTGATAAGGATTGAGAGGCAAGAGCATGACGTCGCACACTCTGACAATTCTGCAGCAATTTGTTTAGAAAACGTTGCTTTGGTGTCTTTTCATGGATGGTGTCTAATAATTCATATAAATGCATTTTCTCTCTCACACATCTCAAGAAAAGGCACTTGCATCCCATGTTCAGCCACATTATTCAGTCCTCTACATCGTCTGTGATTGTGGGACCGGGAAGAGCAAACTGCCCACTGGGTTCTCCGGTGTCTTCTCTCCGAGCTCAACAATCCCCAAAGTAAGGGGATGAAGTGGGAAAAGGGGAAGACAGGGGAGGCGGAGAAATAACCCAAACAAACAAGCCAAAAGCAGAGGGAGATCTGCTTAATGGTTTGTCTCACCATTCCAGCTGCCCACACACATTTCCTGACCAGCCTCTACCATCACAGCCCATTATTCATTTCACAAATCCATTATTTAACAGTGTACTTAGGACAGAGTGAGAGAGAGACAGGAAAGTGAAGTCGAAATGTCTCACAGGCTTTATTTGAAGTTGTAAGCAAATTTAGTTCTTGGAAAAGTTGCCAGATGGGGATCTAGAGACGAAACCCTTCAGCTTATCCACAAAAAAGGAAACAGGAGGCAAAGCTATTTACAAACGCTGCCTCCCACAAGCACCAACGGAGAATGCCTGTGGTTTGGGTAAACTCAGTTGAATCCCCAGGCAGTTTCACGGCGGAGTACCTTGGTTCACACCAGTCGTAAAGCTGTCCACACAATTGGTCATGGACAAAGGCGAGGTGAGGAAAATGTCTTTCCTGGTGTGATGGTTAATTTACGTGTCAACTTGGCTGGACAACAGCATCCAGAAATTTGATCAATCATTTGTTTTGGATGAGACTAACCTTGAAATCGGTGGCCTTTGCATGAAGCAGATTCCCCTCTAGAATGTGGGTGGGTGGGCCATACCCAATGAGTTGAAGGATTTCATAGAACAAAGACTGACCTCCCTAGATCAAAAAGAAATTCTACCAGCAGATGGTCGTCAGACTCAAACTGCAACGATTCCTTGGGTCTCCTGCCAGCCTACCCTGCAGATATTCTTTCAAATATATATATTTGAGTATCCTGTTGATATTGTTTGTCTGGAGAATTCTGACAAATATACCGGACTAAAGTCAGATGCAGAACTAATTGCAATGTCACTCTTCCATAGAGTGGACTCTTATCAAATGCTTATCAAGTAAGTCAGGAAAATACTGAAGCAAAAGGTGACATTTATGATCTTAAAGCCTTCCCAGTCCATAGGGAAATTAGATAAGACCCCAAATACTATCCTGCTGTGATAATGTGACCACAAGATTGCAAGAAAGCACAGAAGGAGGACCTGAAATCCGGCCCTGGATCAACAACGGACCTGAATCTAGGAAAATAACTGGCAGTTGCCAAGGTGGAGACGTGGCTGATGGTGAAGGAAGAGCATGAACAGGTGTTGAGATGTGTCATTTTTTCCATAAGACAGAGAGACAGAGTGGAAGAGTGACAGTGAAGGGATAGAGCCAGAGTGGCTTGGCCCAAAGGCATATGGCTCCTTTTCAGAGACCTGGAGGTTATTTATGCTGCTATAAATACAATGTAAGCCTGTGTCCCTGAACTTGTATATCCATGGACGTAGTCTAACTCACTTTCAAAGGAGGGCATCTTAGTTGTTGAATGGTTAGCAACCATAGTTGTTCAGAGGGCAGAAGGGAACACCTTTAACATTTACTGAGCACTTACTACGTACGAGATGCTCTACACAGATGACTCATTTGCTCCTCCTCAATTTTTACTAAGGCCTATTTTACAGATGAGAAAACCAAGGTTCCGTGAGCTAAAGAAAAATGCTCGAGAACAGGTCACATGCGGCGGTGCCTGAACTAAATGTCTGTTTTCTTTCATTCACGCCACCCTGCCTCTGCCAAGGCCCCATAATGTGAAGCTTAAGGAGCAGCCAGGAAATGCTGCAACAGAACGAGCCCTGACCTCAGGTCAGAGAACAACGCCACCAGGCCTGGCGTGGCCACCGAGAGCTGTGTGACTGCATCAGTAAGGGAGGAATGACAACAGCCGTGATTTATCGGGCACTTTCTATGGTCAGGCACTCTTCTGAGCGTTCTGCATGGCTTGTCTCCTCATCAGTAACAACGTGGCATCCACCAACATTACACTCACTTTACAGATGGCAAACTGAGATGCTCTGTGGTCTGGCTCATGAGCGCCAAACATAAAATTCTTAGACTTTTTATGACCCAGTTGTCAAACAGATAGCATTGAAGATTAAATTATATAAACACATTTAAATAAGTTGTATTGAAGACAAAGGTCACAAATGCTCCAAACTTGACCCTTTCTACCTACTCTACTGTATTTTCCTATTATCTACACCCTGAGGTTACTTATAGGTACCACTGCCCATCTCTTCCCAAAACCCCGTTCAGTGGCATCACATTGGTAGCTTGAATTGGCCACAGTGGGAGTATTTCCACCAGGGAAATCAGCCAACACTACAAATCAGAGGATTTTTTTCTGACAGCCCATTGTTAAACACTACCATGTTTCCCCAAAAATAAGACCTAGCCAGACGATCAGCTCTAATACGTCTTTTGGAGCAAAAATTAGTATCAGACCTGGTCTTATTTTAGTATAAAAATAAAAATAATTATTTTACTATAGTAAAATAAGACCAGGTCTTATATAATATTAGAATAGAATAGAATAGAATAGAATAGAATAGAATAGAATAGAATAGAATAGAATAGAATAATATAATACCGGGTCTTATATTAATTTTTGCTCCAAAAGATGCATGAGAGCTGATTGTCCAGCTAGGTTTCATTTTCGGGGCAACGTGGTAACCAGCACATCACCGAGAGAGAGTGACCATTCAAGGTCAGGTTCCTAGAAAATGTGTGTTAGAGTAATTGAAGGACTAGAGACACCTGCAGGTCACCTTTGCACAAAGGGATTTATGAAGATATGCAGAAAAGCAATAATAAAATAAATACTACAGATGAAATAAAACACTAATCGTCATACTTAATAAAACAAAGAAGCACCATTTATGATCACATAGTCCAGATTGAACACAGCCAAGATGCATTGCCTGAACTTTCCATTAAGTTCCAACCCACTAGATTTCTCGTCGGAGGCATTTAATTGAGTTTTCCCATCAGAGCGTCGTCTCTGTTCCTGCAGGCCTTTGGTCCTGGCAAAAGCAGCTGCCTTTACCACAGATGACTCCAAAGGAGACAAGGCCACTGACCATTCCCTCCAGGTACTTTGAGCACCAGGCACAGCACTGAAGACGGTGGGACCCAGCCAGGCTCTACACCCAGGCAGTAGGTACACACTGCTCTTTCTGGGTGACCATCTTTTCCTCCTCTGTGTTGCTGCGGTTGTAGTAATGGCTGCAGTGACGGTTGGGGGTAGTGGTGGTGGTGATTGGGTGAGAAGGACAGGCTATACCGAGCAGGGCAGAGCAGACTGGGTCTCCCTTTGACGACTGCCCCTTTGCCAGTTTCCATATGGGGTTCCCACTTGCGGTCACACCTGCAGCCTATGCATGTTAACCCTCAGGAATTCATTTTCTACATCACTCCCCTTAGGAAAGGTTTGTTTTAATGGTTTTATAAAACCTGTTGGCATGTACACAAGGAATGGTGCGGCGCCAATGTGTCACAGTAGGCAGAGTCCATAAAGAAAATGTCTGGGAACAAGGGTCTGGATGATGGAGCAGCGGTCAATTAGCCAAGGCCAGGTCCAAGAAGGACACGTTATCACTCAGCTGGGTCCAGCACAGTGACTGCACTCGGTAATGGACGTGAAGGCTGGGGCATCCTCCTTATGTTTCAAGTTAATGCTCCCTCTTTCCCCTCCCTTTTAGGAAACTGCAAAACCAGGGTAGGGAGAGGAAGCCTGGAGTGACGGAAGGGTCACTGGGCTGGAGTCAGGAGACCGGACTCCCCGGACCATGCGGCAGGTAACTCACCGGCAGCCATTGCTAAACTCCCTCCCTTGCTCTTGGCCGCATTGGCTACATAAGGGGATTGGACTGAAAAAGTTTGAAGACTTTTTCAATTTTATTCAACTGTCATAAAGACCCATGACTATGCAAAACATTTTTTTCCCCAAAATTAAAATGTTGAGCTGAGCATATAAATGCAATTTTAAAGGTAATTCAGCCCAGCTGAGAACAAACCCCCTTTCACTGAGAGCTTCCCCGTCTCCACCATCCACAGGGAAGGGCTCTGTGGCATCCTTTTTTTTACCAAATGACCACAAACTCGTAACTACAAACTCCTGACCACAGCTGATTGGGCCCAAGGTGAATGCCTGACTTTAAATGTGCCAATCAGATTATCCCTTCCCTGAATAGGAGTTGGATCAGGTGTCTATGTCTAAACCAATCAGGTGGATGGAAGGGGTGAAGCATTCTGATTGGCTATTACTAGGTGACAAGCCCACCCTTGGAGTCATGGTGATGGAGAAACCAACATCAATGTGACCAAACCACTGGAATTAAGCAAGAGTATTATAGAGTTGGGAGGTGGGGGGGATTAATTTACAGAAAGACCAAAAATGGGGAAGTGGCAGCAAGGCAGGAATTGATGACTTTTCTAAGTCTTTTTGCAACAAACTCAGAGCCAGGGAAGAAGGGAGAGCTGGATATGTAAGTGTGGGAGAACAGGTAGACATATGCATGATTTTCCGTGGTTTCCACTCCACATGGTGCTGAAGGTCAGTACTAAAACTAGCTATCAGGGATGAAGGAGGATTCATGCCAGAGGCATCTTTGTTAGCAAAAGAAATGGAACTTAGAAAAAAGTCACAGCGAGAAGGGCAGAAATTGGGTCTCTGTTTGTCAAAGTATATACCGGTAATCACAGCCAAGTCGATTTTACTCCTTGGACCAATTCTATGACAGCCAGTGGCATCTCGGATGTGAACTTTGAGTTCTGCATTTGTTAAGATTTATTTTTGCTTAGTTTCTTAGACATGATAAGTGGTCATCTGCATACCAATGAAAATGAAAGATGAGATTAGGGCAGAAGATGAAAGATGACCATCAGTCCGTGAAACAGGGGATCATGGAGGGTGAGGACGAGAATGAAGGGCTCCTGAGATTCCGGGAGTTGTATCTGTGAAGGCACAAAGGCACGACACCACATATCGGCTGCCCTGAAATAGAAACTCTGAGTTGTCGCAGAGGTGGGTAAGGAAATATGATGGCAAGTGAATCTATGAAGACAATGGGTGTTCCAAGTTCAGGATTTAGACTTCAGGCAGTAAGTACGCAGTGGGCATCAGAATTTCCCAAGAACGTGATTATAAACGTTGTCATCACAGGATTGGAAACAAACCAAAATCCATCAAAAGGGTATTACTCAGATATGTTTTATACCCGGACAATGAAATACACTGCAGCTGTGCCAATAGGGCAAATTTTATATACTGATGAAAATCGTCTCAAAGAGAGACGCCTAGATAAACAAGGGAAGATGGGAAAGAGTGTGTTGTGTGCTGCCATCATGTTGAAAACGCTCATAACTATACAATAAAAATGATGATGTTTCTTGGAGTAAAGAAAATAAATGGGATACAGGGATAAGAGAGAATGATTTTTGGTTGTGCACGCCATTTGGGGGCTGCAGTTGTGTACCAAGTCTGCATATTATCTCATCAATCAATCAGTCACTTCAATGAGTGTGTATGTGTGTGTGTTTGAGAGAGAGAGAGAGAGAGAGAGAGAGAGAGAGAGAGTCTTTAATGCAGCACTAAGCCCCATCTCCAAATTCTGGTCCTGTAGGCCTGGAAGGGAGCTTAGGGAACTGCATTTTACGAAAGGCTTTCCCCACCCCAAGTGATTCGGATACAAAACCACACTTGGGGATACATTCACTGCACTGACACTTAGGATCCACTGTAGGTCCCGTTGTTCCAATGTGGTTGAGAAGATAGATTGAGGAAGCAAGGTAGACAAAGCAAAAAGGAGGCTGTTTATTCCTACATGAGCGCCGAGGGGCTAGACAATGACCAAACCCATAAGGCATGACGGGCGGCGACGTACCGCACAGCTGTCAGGGACCCCACACAGATGTGGGGAGCCGCTGATGGCTGTGGCCTGGCCTCTGGGTGGTGATGCTACTTTCCTGCTTTAACACTGAGGAAGAACCAGCTGATGACAGACATGCCACCCCATCCTCCCCCCAGTAGCTTCCTGTGGTCCAGCTTTGCTGAGCTTTTCTCTAAACCCACTGTTTTCTCCCAGGCCTCCATGGCTTAGAACACACCGTTCCTTCTCCCTCTTCCTTCTTGTCTGCCTAGGGAACACCTCGGGATCCATAACACCTCAATTTCAGCACCAGACTTCTAGGAAGCTTTCTTACATCTCCCTGCCATGCAAACTCTCCCCACAGGCAGCCCATTATCACCTGGCCTCTGTACCTGTCTACCTTCCCCAGGTGCCTGGGAGCTCCAGAGGGGGAACTGGGTCCTACTCATCTTAGTGTCTCATCACCCAGCAGAGGGGTGGATGCCCTTGTGCACAACAGCCTTTGGGGAGTAACTGTCTGCCGCTGAGTGTGTTCATCCCGCTCTGTGGGAACCGGGCACGTGGAAGGAGACATCTCTTCCCCGTGAGCTGAGTGACAATCTGGGACCCTCCAGAAAACAGAAAGTCTCAAAGCAATAAGCCCTCTCCCCAGAACTGGAGGTTGGGGGTAGGTAGATGATTGAAGTTCTCCAGGATTCATGCTTATCTGATTGAAGCAAAGCAAAGTTTGCCACGGGATTTGGTTCTGTGTTGTGAGATAGCAGCCTTTGATGGTGAGTGGAAGCTACATCAAACAGGTATTTTACAACATCTGGACACCTGGGCTTAGTGTTTATACCTTACAGTTTGTAGACTGGCCAAAGCATCCCCATGTGTTTTCAGAAGAGTTTTTTTTTTTTAAATAAACTATATAGTATCTGATTTCCTAGAGAAAATGTATGTATCCCATGCACACCTTGGTGAGAAAGAGTGATGGAGAACACACACCTGCAGAGTCTTGGAAATCGAAACATATAGCCTCTTTCCTAATTTGTAAAGAAGAGAGTTGCGGAGGAGGGTGCATCAGAAAATGAGGCAAGACCTAAAGAAAATTCTGAGCTTCTTTAGAAACAGAGGTAAATGGGGCTGGCTCATGGCCAAAAGGATGGAAAACGTTTACTATCATGTCTGAGCACAGCACAAGAGCTCCAAGTAAGACCCCAGAATGTCACAGCTCCCTCTCCGGAAACGCGGGAGTCTGGGCTCAGGGAGCCTGGTGCACTGCACACTTCGCCTCCCTGAGACCCCTCCTCCTTGGGAAGAAGAAAGCTGTGGCTTCCGTCATCAGGGCTATGGAAGGAGGCAACTGCCGTGGCAGCTTTGCTTCCTGAATCCCACCCCACCTGAAACTCGGAGGAGTCATTTCAAAAGTTGTGTCAACACTGCAACTCACGTCCCGAGGTCCCGGCCCATAAATGGCTCTCATATCAAAAAGTAAGAGAGACCAGGTCACCCACTGCCTCCCTAGTTAATGCAGGTCCATGGATTCTTTCCCAAGAGAATTATATTCCAATTAATCTTAATAAGTAACAACGTCCAGCTTTGCAGCATTCTGGACCTGGAGCATTTCCTGGCAATAAGAATAGCAGTGGGGCACCTGCCCAGTTCTTTCTATGTGTAGGCTCTGTTCTAGAATGTCTGCTGACATGAACTCATTCAGTCCTCTCAACCACCATTGGCAGTGGACACTGTTACCCCTATTCTAAAGACAAGGAAAGTGGGGGTGAAGAGGTAACATCTATGGTGAGACTTGACCACTGGAGAAGTGAGCCTCTGGTGCTGGAGATCATGTAGGTGAAGGGGCCCATGGGAAACCCAGAAAGACAAGTAAAGAGGATGGCATTAGACCGTGTGAGAGCGGTTCTTAAATTTGAGTAGACTACAGAATGACTGAAAGAGTTTGGCATCATCGCTGTCGCCATGAAATCGGAAATAAACTAATATCAGCAAGAGAATTCTGGTTAAATCAGCTTGGGTACAGACACCCAGTGGCATGTTCTATAGCAGTTAAAATGAGGCAGCTCTATTTTTACTGCTGGGGATGCTCTCGAAGATGGATGCTTCAGTAACAAAAGCAAGATGGAGAACCGTGTGCCTCCTGCGCTAACATTGGGTTAAAAAATCCACCTACCTATATTGCTGCAGAGGTGTGTGTGTGTGTGTGTGTGTGTGTGTGTGTGTGTGTGTGTGTGTGTCTATGTGTGTGTGTGTGTGGCTCACACTACATTCTATCCACAAATTGTGATTCTTAGGATAAGGGACAGAGGGAGCTGTGACAGAGTGAGGAGGGGAATACAGACAGTATTCTGGGAAGAGGGCGTTAAGGAAGGAGATAGGGCCCAATCCTGGAATGTGTAACCAACTTAAGGCATCCAGGTAACACAGAAAAGGAAGGTCTGAGGGATTGTGTGGGGAGACAGAGCTGCAGCGGAGAAGTTCAGGCAGAGGGCAGCCTGCTCACTGGAGATGCTGTGGTGCCCACCAAATAGCTTCAGTGTCCACCAGATTTGGGGGGATGGGTCCCTTCTGCACATCCCAACAGCCAGCCAAGGCTTGTATCCTAGAGGCCATTGGCACGCACTCCTTCCTGTAGCCATCGTGGCTGGTGTCTCTGAATCCCCGGAGCTAATAATTCCCATGCGGTCACTCTCAGCAGCTCCACCTGCTGGCATGGCAGCCCACCTGGTGCAGGCGGGCCCTTCCAACACCCACTCCTAAAAGCCACGCAGACTGCCCCCTCTGTGCAGCCCTCCACTCCTCTCCTCGCATTTTGCACCGTCCTCGTAGGTGCTTATGATGTCACCTCTCAAGGCTATGCCTTGTCTCCCCACAAGACTGTGAGCCCCTCAAGGACAGTGAGTATATTTAATTTGTCTCTGAATCACCAGCCCCTAGTGTAATCCTTGTCACAGAGGAGTGGACAGGGAGGGAGGGACAGGAAAAGGGAGGGACGGGAGAAGGAATGACTAAACTAGACTATTAGCCCTCTAAAATGGTCTCAGAAAGCTTAAAGGAAGAAAAATTCCAATTAAAATATTCCCCAGGGTCTAAAGTTATAATAACATTAAACCACTAGGCAAAGAGACACATGCTTCCTTTTGTCCATCTATGTTTTCATGGTACAAAAAACACTGAATAGGTTTACTTTTTTAAAAAAATGTATCATCATATCCACTCTTAGGATTGCCCACCTACTGGAATTTAAAATGTGAAACAGAGAGGTGAGATGCAAGCAACTGAAACAGAGGAAGGAGGTGGAGACGAGGATTCCACATGGCTGGGTGGCCTTGAACTTGTTGCTTAGCCTTTCTGAGTTGAGTTTCCCATCTGTAAAATGGAAAGACCGTCCCTTTTATCTTTACAAGATTGTTTGATGCGAAAGTGTCTTGGAAACTCCAGCGGGCCCTCCGAATGTGACAGTTAGTGTTTTTCCCCCTCTAGTTAGCATTAAGGACGTTGTAAACACATAGAGAGAGGAGCCACCTCTTCCTCATGGAAGCACCAGAGTCCAGCACCAAGTTCTGCAGAGAGTGTGTCCTCAGCGATGTTTGCTGAACCAGGCTAAGGGTGGGGGGGGTGGCGGGTCTGCGTGTGGGTGTGTCGACTTTATCAGATGATGTAGATATGGAGAGACAGAAAGACAGAGACACAGGATCCAGACACAAGATGCTCAGCACCATTGTACATTTGACTGAAATTTTGATGTGGGCCAACAAATAATTCGGTCTACACGTTGCCCCAAGCGATGTGCTATAGACCCAGGTGTCAAAATTGTCCCTACTGGTCACTGCCATCGTTTGAACTCACGCATACTTGTATGCTATACATAGCGGTTTGATCAGGCTCATCTCTAAATTCAAACTTGTGGGAGAAAGACGTGTCGGAAGATCCAGTGTCTTTCAAAGCCTCACGTAGCCCTTCCACTTGACTCGCTTCCCAAACTGCAGCATGCATATGAACAAAATTGAATTCTGCCCATTAATTTGAAGTCGTTCTGTACTGATATAACATTTCAACTCTGCCAAAACGGTTTCTATTTCTGAGTAATTCTTTATTCCAAATTCTTCAAATTGGCATTCTCTCACAATACGAGGCTCCAGTCTCCGTGGAATATCGTAGGCTGCATATGTCCCCAAAGTATCCTTGCTTACTTCCGGACTTTGCAAAGAACTCTTCAGGCGTCATCCATGTTCCATTATGTTCAGGAGGTAACATCTTCTGGATCCATCTACTTCTAATTTCATTCTGGTATTTATCATTCTTGTTCTAAGTTACTTCCACCACTTGGGTGAATAAAAATGTCACCTTGACCCATACCAACAGGAAAGGTAGGAGAATTGAAAGACCCTGAGCAAAACCCATATTACAAACAATGTTCTTGTCAAGAAGTGGTCCACTCATGTCTGTTCCTGTAAAACAGGTGACGAACAGATGCCTCCAAAGAGGAGCGTGCTTCTGGATGGCCCTTTGCTGCTTTAGAAGCTCCTTTGGAGACTCAGCAGTACTGGCCATCTCTGACAGGGTGTGATGGGCACTCTGGTTATCCCAAAGGGACAGCATCTTTGGGGGTCTTCAGGACTTCGAATCCCCAGGAAGGACTTAGACATAGAACAGAAACAAGAGAGATGGCATTGTGGGGAGCATTCCCTTCCAGGAAACCCCTTAAGAGGCAGGGAGCCAAGGGACCAATCTTTGGGATCGATCATCTTTGGGGTCATTTCTCTCTCATGATGTCCCCTCATGTTACCTTCCCTCCATCCCGTCACCCCATCCTCCCCTCCCTTCTGAGAACTGGGAAAACTGTAGCTCCGCTCTCTGTAAGAAGCCCTTGGGTTTCTCTAGTCTCTTTACCTTAGCAGTTCTCAGAACATATAGTCCTCTCAGCCAGTATGAACCTCTTGTATTGGCGCCTGCACACCAGGGTGAGAGACATGGAATGTATCATCCCACCAGGATGCTTTTGAGAGTTAAGTTAGATGACGTTAACAACTACCCCATCTTAACAGACATAAAAACAAGACTCTCCCAGGCAAATAAGAGTATCTGGTTACCTAATATTAGAATATTTTTAAGTCCTAGTTACAAAAACCCAGTATAAACTAGCTTGAAGAAAAAATGTGTACACTTAGTATGTTATTGGTTCAGGGTGAAAGTGGATTCAGTGACATCAATATCCCATGTCACCAAACTCTTTCTTGGGGTCCTTCTCACTTCTTTACTACCGCTCAGCACCCTTCTCTCCTACTAAATACAGATGTTTTCTGTGTGCCAGGGAAGATGGCTGCCCCCCAACCCAAAAGACAGGACCTCTTTTCCTCTAGGGTGAAAACTCCTTGGAAGAATATACATTGCCCCATCTTGCATCACATGCCCTGTGACACACGCATTAGTTGAGGGAAAGAAGCATTGTAGTAAGACATCTGCAATGTATGTTCATGCAATTAAGAATTTCGAAAAATATGGAAATATAAATATGTAGCATGGACTTAATAAATTGCCTTTCAGGCAAAGTTTCTGGGTACTGATTATAGGGAAAGAAAAAAATGCCAATCTACATCCTTCAAATTCAGAAGGGGTTTTATTATGTTGTTTTTCCCAGTCTGGGAATGAGGAAACAAAGGCCCAGAGAGGCCAAGTCTCATGCCCAAGGTCACACAGATGATGCTTGGAGCATCAGGACATCAGGTTTGAACCCAAGTCTGTCTGAGGTGGGCACTTAGCGTTCATTCTCTTCCCCTGCCTTATACGACCTTGATGCTGAGACATAATTGTTCCTTAGTCAAGACTGACTGTTTATAAGCAACAGAAACACAACGGAGACTAGCTTAGGCAAAATGGGAGAATCTGTGGCTCACATAACCCACACGTGGGACATCCAGGGGTACAAGCAGGATCAGGGATAACAATGCCATTGGCAGTCTCTCTCTCCACCTCTGATTCTCTTAGTGAGTTGCCTTCGTGCTCTCAAGCTCTTTATCTCCGTGAGGCTAAAATCATGGCTGCCAGCAACTCCTGGGCTCAGATCCTCACAGTTTAGAGATCAGAAATCTTCCTTTCTCCCCCCACTTTCCACATCCCTTTCTCTCACGCATCGACACACAGCTCCATCATAAGAAATCTCAAAAGAAGGCCCAGTTTGGCCCAGTCAGAGTCACATGTCTACAGGCAACCAAACTGATCTGTGATTGGTCCAGCTTCAGTCAGGTGCCCACCACTTAGCCAATCACTGTGGCCAGAGTTAAAGACTCAATCAAGAAGATGGAAGCTCCTCGGACCTTTAGGGAAAACAGAAGGAACTTATACAGGGTCCAGTACAGATTTTCCATGAAGTTCATCAAACCACCTCCCGAAATAGAATGTAAATGTTTTAAAACCATTTTGTACACATTCTTATCACATGTCCTCTCTAAATGTGTCTTTGCCCTATTTCTGAATAACATATTTTATTTACTTTCTCTGTAAGAATCCCAAAGCAGATTGTCTGCGAGGCCAGTGTTCAGTGAAGGCACCAGCTCTGGTCTTGAGTTTTACCACGAGTTTTAAATTTTGCAAATACACCAGGCCCTTTAACTCTGTTGCCCCATCAAAATTTTGAGTATCATGTCTAACAATGGAAGGAACCCTCTTAGAGACAGTGAGACAGAATATTTGAAATGAAAAACCTAGGCTGAGCTTGAAGCGATATGTGGTGGATAATGTTTCTGAAATGAGAACTGAAAAGCTTTCCCCTCTGGAAAGCCTCCCCCCTCCGTCCCTTTCAACTAGCCAGACTTTCCTTGCATTCATTGCTTCGGAGGTAGAAGCATCAAGGCAGAAATAAAATATGCTGTTTGTGTTTCCTTGGCTTTTGTTTTCCAAACGCCTGTGTCTTTAGGGAGACAATGAGATATAGACAAAGACAGGAAGGGGTGGAAAAGTTATAGCTTTCCCGGCTCTTGGCCTCTGACCTCAGCCTAGGAGAGAAGGAAGATGCCAGGAAGAGACGGGCCGTGTGGACACCAATGAACCCAAAGAGAGGGGACCCACCCACACGCAGGCTTATGGAAACTGAGAATAGTTTGGGTCTCTTTTCTATGTGGATTCCAGGGAAATGCTAAGACTCTGGAGAAGAGTGGTTTTCTGGGCGGCCTAGGCCTTCAGTGGAGACGCTGGTCAGCCTCCCTCCCTCCCTGTCCCCAGTCTGACCACAGAAAGGTTCCCGTGAAACTGAGTGGAGCAGAGGTGGAGCCCACACAACACAGACGAGTAAGAGCTTATCCAAGACCTAAGACAGGCAAAAGGTGACAGAAAAGGACTCTCCGTATAGACTGAAATGAAATTGCCCGAAATAGAAATGAACTCAAGTCTTAGGAGGTGTGACGGACTATGTTCCCCGAAACTTCATCTATTGAAGTCCAAACCCCCAGCACCTCAGAATGTCACTGTATTTGCAGATCAGGTCTTTAGAGACGTAATTCGGATTATGAGGTCGTCTGGGTGTTCTTGTAAGAAGAGGAGATAAGACAGACACAGGCACAGAGGGAAGACTCTGTGAGGACACAGGGAGGAGGTGGCCGTCTGCAAGGCGAGGAGAAAGGCCTCGGAGGAAACCAGCCTGCTGGCACCTGGGCCTTGGCCTGGGACCTCCAGCCTCTCTCAAGTTGGGGAAAGATACAGTTCTGCTGTTTAAGACACCCCGTCTGTGGTACTTTGCAATGATGGCCCTAGCAGACTAATGCAAGAGGGGAAAATATAGCTGTGTTTCATGCATTTCTGGGCTGAAGGATGGAGCTGTGTACTTTCTAAAAACAAACAAAAAACAAACACAAAAACAAACAAAACAAAAAAAAAAAGGAAGGAAGGAAGAGGAAGAAGGGGGCAAGAAGAAGAATTCATTGAGCACTTAGTCTACACCAGACCATAGGTGAGCCCTTTTCACCTGTGTTGGTTTTCTTTTGCTACAGAGCGAATTGTCACAGACATAGGGACTCACTACTCCCATTCATTATCTCAGAGTCCCTGGAGATCAGGAATCTGGGCCCTGTGTAGCTAAGGTTCCTGTTCACGGGCCGAAATCAAGGTGTCGACTGGGCTGAGGTCTCACTTCAGGCCTGGGGTTCCCGTCCAGACCCCTGCAGTTGTTGGCAGAATCCAGTTCCTTGTATCTGTGTGACTGTGGGCCGTGCCCTCTTGCTTGCCGTCAGCCAGGGGCCATGCTCTGCTCATGGAGTCCACTCTCGGGTCCTTGCCACGGGGCCCCGTCCACAGGTGACTGTTTGCTTTCTTCAAGACCAACAGAAGTGTCTGCTGCTGTTTCTCGTTACTTAAGGGCTCATCTGATCAGGTCAGGCCCACCTAAGCAATCTCCCTTTTGATCAACTCAGAGATGTATGATGAGGGACCTCAATTACATCTGCAAAACCCTTTTTGTGGTATAATTCAATATAATCAAAGGACAGAAATCCCACCATTTTTACCAGTCTCATGCACTCAATGGGAGAAGCTGTACAGGAAGCATGCATCGGGGGTGGGGCTCTTGGAGACCATCTTAGAGTTCTACCTACCACAATACGCCTCATTCCATTAATCCTCAGAGTGATTCTACAAGGTAAATCTTTTCACCCCAGTTTGTTACACCACTTATGGAAATAGAAGCTTACGTTCAAACCTCGGAAGGTCTCAGAACTCAGTTCAATTTTATACATATTATTGTAATCTTTTGTGGGCCAATCACCATACTAGATCAAGAGAAAGCCCTTGCCCCCCAGGGTCTCATAAGATACTGCTGCAAACAGCTACAACATAATGCCACTTAATATCAACTAAACAATCTCCATATGTAGTCTCTTTGATGGAAAAAATGTGTGAAGTTGGCACCTACTCTTATTGGCTTCCACTTTACACGTGAGTAAACTGAGGCTTAGAGAGCTTTAACAACGTTCTCAGGGTCGCCCATGTCAAAGGCTGACGAGGGGACTCCCACTCGGAGAAGCCCACGTGACCTTGATGGACGTGTCACGCTGAACATCAGCACGAAAACTGTCCCACATTCACCAAGAGCTGAGTCAAGGGAGACCAGTGCCAATTCTGCAAGGCAGTTTTGAAGACCATGAGAGACTAGAGAAGAGGCGATATTCCACCAGGATCCGTAACTCTCTGATGTAACAGATGGGACTGGAGCTGGACCTTAATGGATCAGCAGGGCTTGGACAGGCAAGGACGAGAGAGACAGAAGCAGGCAGGACAGCTCAGAGCAGGGAATATGCAAAACTGTGGCTGGAGAGGTGGGTGTCCTGGAGGAGTGTAGACCGTCTGTTAAACCCATCTCATGTCCTCCTCAGGGACACACTGCCTGATTCCCCTGAGTATCCTATCCCAGCCCTCCAGGCTAGCCTGAGACCCATGGGGCACTCCAAGAGATACAGGCTGCAAAGTGAGTTCATCCTTCCTGAGGAGATCAGAAAAGTCCTCCAGAGCAGTGTTCCTCAGCATTTGGTACCCAGGGGGACATAAGGTAATATCTGGAGACATTTTTAGTTGTCACAGCTGGGAAGATGATGCTACTGGCATCTATTGGGCAGGGACCCAGGATGTTGCTGCATCTCACACTGTAACACAGGACAGCCCCCCACAACAAAGAATGGCCCAGCCCCCAGTGGCAATGGAACCTAGGTTGACAGTCCCTGGTCTTATAAAACCAAATGCAGGTTTCTCAGTCGGCTGGTTCTTTGTAAGTTCAGGCAGTATTTGAAAAATTATGTAACTAATTTGACTCATTCCTTGGTCTGTTCGAGACAGGTCCACAGGTGTATATGACCTTAAAATCAAACCCAAAATGCAGTGACGGAATCTTTGTTCAAATATTCACGGGGTGCCTGCTCCATGCCCAGTACTTCCCACTGGAAAGGTGGTAAACAGGCTGCAAGACCCAGGAGCATACACACCCTGTGGAGATCTGGCCCTGTGGTGACGACGCCCCGCCAACTTGCCACCGGCAGTTCTGTGCGCTCAGCCTGAATCACGCTGCCCTCACCAGGGTGACGGCTGGAATGTGACTCTGCCCTCTTGGGCTCTGCTCCCATCTGGGCCCCACCTCGCTCCTCTCAGTCCCACCATCCACAAAAGGGGCAGGAATGGGGCGTAATGGGGAGAGGCTCCCAGCGTGGCCCCTTTGAAGGTGCGAGGTCCAACCAAACAAGAAGCAGACACAGTGCCCAGCGGGAGGCCTGGGAAGGATGGGCCCAGCTGAAACTGGATGGTGCCACCCTGTATGGGCATGTCTGACCTGAGAGCTGGCAGAGCTCTCGCCCGCAGGGAGCCAGCCTGAGACAGCGATCATCGCAGGTCGCCGTCTGCCAGGCCCGCAGCAGTGTTCCCACAGTCTGAGGAGGCCCCGGGGGCTGAGGAGAGTTGCACAGGCTCAGCCCAGCCCAGGGTTGCCTCTGTGGCCCCGGGCCTGGGGGTGCAGGGCTGGGCAGCAACAGGCCACACAGCCGGCCTGGGACGCCGAGTGAAGTAAACAGCAGCCAAGCCTCACCCTCCCTGGGAGTGATTTCAGGACATACAACAAGCAGCTCGTGAATTCCTTGATTCGGCCCAAGTATTTCTCCAGCCCTATTTTATGTGGAGACGTTGCTAAGTTCTGGGATGTGAGAATGAGCGAAACAGACACATTTCCTGGTCTCACAGAGTTTACAGTCTGAATCCCCTGAGCCACCAAAACAAGCCCATAATCCCAGGAATTCTCGATTACTTGCCAGGCCTGCACTTGCTCCGTCATTTAACTGGATTCCCCAGCAGGGGCACAATCCACCATGACAAACAAGGAGGATGAGGGAGGCTGGGAGACCACCGCGCTCAGGCACACACAGCTGGAAGGCGCAGAGCTGGGGCCTGAGCCCGGGTTTGTCATCGCTCCCTGCAAGCCCACTTTCCCTTCGAGTAAGTCCTGCTATGCGTGTTCTCCCTTTCTTCCTCCCAGTGGAATTCCTTTGAGGGACGGGGACATGAAGTGACGAGGTGACCATTATCTACTTCGTCTTCACATTTAACCCAACTTTCCTTTGGTTCCGTTATCCTATGCACACGCACACTCGTTTTGGGTCAAGAGCTGTGCTGTGCTGTGGTCGGTGCTGGGACAGACTGCCAATCACCCTGCTCTTCGGCATTCTGTCCATCTGAGGAATGGCTTTTACATGAGTACCCACCTGGGAGAGGCAGACAGAGTCAGCAGATCACTCAAGTGAGAAGCGTCCTGTGCACGCAGGGACAATCAGGGAGGGCTTCAAGAAGGAGGTGGCTTATGAACAGAGTGTTGAAGGGTGATTAAGTCATTCAAGGGAACCTCAATGGACCCGATATCTGGGTGTGCATTAGCTTTGTAGTCAAAAGACCTAGGTGGGCAGGACATTCCATGCACTGTCTCACCTTTCTGACCTTCATTATCCTCATCTGTGAAATGGAAACAAAAGTACCTACAACCACTAGGCAGTCTAGACACCTGCCTCTGCCTCTGGGACACCTGTGTTCATCACCTGTGTCATCCTTTTCCAGTCCCATCTAGGCCCTATGTTGCCCCTTTGCCCAACCTGAAGTCCTAAAAGTGTGTACACGCATGTAGGGACAATGACCAACTGGGTCAGTGAAGGTGACAGGGTGGAGAGCTGGGGCCCCTTTGCCAAAAGCTCTAACCAGCCAGTCGGGACAGACCCAACTCCTCCAGGCTCCCAGGACACGGGACCTTCTGTGGGCAGTGTGCCAGTGAAGGGACGTGTCCCTAAGGAGCAGCCAGGACAGGCGGCACCTGCAGGCTCCTACTGCAGCCTGACGGCATGCTCTCGTGGGGACACTGACATGCAGGACAGCTCTGCTGGCTGGCCTGGCTCCGAGCTTGCTCGGCTCTCTCCCCATGCCTGCCTCGCCCTCCAGCCTTGCCAAATGGCTGAGCCTTCCTGCAAGTATGGTCAGGACTGTGGGAGCTGAGGGACAGCAAAGAGCTGGGGCCTGTGACTGGGTGAAACTCCTCTCCTCAGCCCAGGCCATCATTTCCTTTCCAAATACAGAGAGGTCTGGGTAACACACAGATCTTAAGGAAGCCCAGCCCGGCCAACCCCATCTGACCCTGTAAGCAGCTCTCACACACAGACATCCTTGGAAATAATACTCATCTCAATATATTTTGTCCTCAGAGCAGATGAGTCCTGGGTCCTGGGCAGGGGTCAGTACACTATGGTCTGTGTGCCCAGCCCACTGTCTGTTTCTGTAAATAAAGTTTTATTGAAACACAGTCACTTCCATTCACCTGTGTGTGTCCAAAGCAAAGCAGGGTAGAAGCCACAGGGTCCTGTGGCCTAGAAATCCTAAAATATTTATTATCTGGCCCTTTACAGAGAAAGATGGCCAATCTCTCCCCTAAGGCACATCAGATTTCATTCTATTTTTATTTATTCATGAATATATTCATTCAATTACCTATCGCTAGTCTGTGTCCCGACTCTGAGTGATGGGACTGTGCTTGTCTTTGCATCCCCAGTGCCAAACACGGTGCCTGATGGCTGATAAGTCCTTAGGAAATGCTTGTTGAATGAAAGAATGAATGAATGAATGAATGAATGAATGAATGAATGAATGAATGAATGCCTAATCTGCCACCAGGGAACTTACAGGGTGGTGGGAGCCACTTATGTGGAACAAGTCATTAAGATGAAATCAGGTGAGGATGACAAGAGACGTGTACAACTTTCCAGAGGGGACTCCTGGCTGAAGGAGTTCCAGCTGAAGGAAGCGGATGGCGGTAGAACATGGTGCTGAAGGATGTTAAGAGTTTGAGCCTCTAATTCTGAAACTCATTGGTTCTAGAATCAGGGGTCAGAGCCCAGAGAAGCCTGAGTATTCACAGAGCTCTGAGAAGGGAAGTGAATGCACTCACCTCCTCCACCAACGTGCTGGGCATTTAACAGGACACAGCGGCCCGAGGAGGCCCGCTTGACCTCAGACCCTGACAAGGTCATATGGCAGCTGGACAGCAGGGTCCCTGCTGTCTCCCATTTCTCACTCTCCCTTCACAGGACCACACTGCCAGAGAAGAAACAAAGAACTGAAACTAACATAATATTATGTCAACTATAATTGAAAACTAAAAAAAAAAAAAAAAAATTGAGACGGTTACCAGGAAAATGACATTGAACACCTTGGTTCTTGTCTTCGTGAAGGAAAGACTTCAATCAAGAGACAGAAATTGGTGCAGCATGAACAGCAGAAGTTTCTTAGTAAAAGAAAGGACACTGCAAGGCGTGGCAGAGACGTGGAGAGGGCTGACCCAAGGGAGGGAAGCAGCCTGGCCTTACATTGTGTGAGGCTTTTATTTCTATGGGTGGAATCGCCTTCCCCTCTCCCTTCTCTCACCTCTCTCTCTCCCCCTGAGCTACCTAGTCCTCTGGCATTTAGCAATGCATTCCTGGGATTTAGGGGCAGGTAAACACCTCCCCTTGATTCTGGGGGATGAGCAAGCACATCCCTTTGGAGTATGTGAAAACCTGGAATCCTGTTGGGCTCCTAAGATATTGAGGGTCCTGGTAAACAAGATGTGCCTCCCCACCCTCTGATTTCTAACAACACATCTCTGATTTAGAGGCATGTGTAAGCCTGGAGTCCTGCCGGGCAGCTGCCAGGGGTCTTGACCCAAGGAGGAGCTGCAGCAAGGGGGGCTTTCTAATCGGGCTCAAATTCTTCTTCTCCTGCTCATTTCTCTCTATCTACCTACCCTATCAAGACCCTGAGCCTATAACCACCTTGTGAAGACAGTCTGGGGCAGAGGGGCACCGTGGGGAGTGGACAACCACAGGATCCACCTTCAAACAGGGCCGTGTTTGCATCCCAGCCCTGTTGCTGGCAAGCCATGCAGTTTTAGGCCGTTTGCTTACCTCTCCATGCCTCCCTTTCATCTTATATAGAAGGATGATGATAGGGCCCCCACAGCCTCGGTTTCATATGAGAATTCAACTAGCTAATGCCTGCAATGCACTTGGCACATGGAAGCATTCAGAGGAGTGAACTTGAAGTAAGATACAGATTTCTAATGTTCATGCTGCACAGGGGCACCCTCGCTTCTTTGCCTGGCCCAGTTGTAACGCCCTGCCTGGGCAAGTCTTTTCACTTCCAAAGGTCCCCTCCTTTTGGCCAGTGAGGTATAAACAGGGTCACCTAAGGCACTGAGCTTGATAAGCTTTCAGAAGTGCCTGCCTACTGCCCTCCACCTGAGGCCAGAAGGGAAACAATTCCTATTGCAGGATCTTATCCGATAGCATCTCCAAGTTGCAAACTTTACAGGCACGCACACCACACCTCCACCAACAAACTGGCTTTTCTGCTTGCAAAAGGCCCCTGCTTTTTTGCCTCTTCTCTGTCTTTCTTTTCCTAATGGAAGCATATAGGAGTGACATTTGCATTCTGGTGGAATAAAATTGCACCCACAGCAGAAGCTGAGGCTGTAGCTCCAATTTTAATGAACAGATACCCAGTATAACAATTTTCAAAGTCCTCATGTCATTTTTCACCTCCCATCCTTTCCCCTTACTCATTCCTTTTCCCCCAACTCTCTTCTTTCCCTCCTCCCTCCTCAGCACAAAAGTTGAGGGGGAACAAAATCACAAAGTGGCAGGTTCTGCAGTTGCCATGAAATCTAGTGCCATATATCTTGTCAAAAAAATCAGCATGCACTTTAAAAAAGAAGAAAGCAAAACTCCAGACTCAGAAGAATATGCTGTTCTCCTATATTCTCATTCATTTGCTTTTCTATTTAAATTTCACTATATTTCTTTTTTTAACCTCTTCTGCAGGTCTTTATATATAGGACAAACACATCCACACACACACACACCCCTCACTTCTGTCATTTAAAGTATGAGGAAAGTAGCAAAGAGAAATCTGTTTATGGCTATCTCTCGTTAGAATGCTTTTGCCACTGTGATTAAAGAAGTGGATTTCAAAGAAAGTCAAGTCACTGATGAAGATGAACCAACATTTACGACCAGCCATTTGTCCTGCCATTAAATGCTGTGCATATCAAGTTATTTGTTCTTCGGTAACTAATACTTAAGGACTACAGAGATGTACGTATACAGTATTTCCTATAAGCACTTTTATACATTTAAAAAATAAAAATAAAGACTCACCCCGACCCTGGTCCGTAATCTAGGGATAATTAATCTAGCGTGGGGGAGGGGCCGCAAACACAAAACAAGAATTGGGCCTCAAAGAACAAAGATTCCTATCAGACGCTTTTTCCCCCCCCAATGGCCCTTGTGCAGTAAAAATAAAGTCCAAACACTATAATTTGACTCACAGGAAAGTTACAAATACTGTAGGTATCTTTAGAAACAGCTGCAAAAGTGGTTTCACTTCTGACAAGATTGGTGTTAATTACTGGCAAGGACTTCAGTATAATACTATTTAAATCATTTTAAATTATCCCTCTCAAAAAATTAATTTTTCATCAAAGATTACACACAAAAAAAAATCATGATATCATCTCTGCAGCTGCGATTTAGTAATAATTTCATCCATTATTACCAATGTCAGTTGGATAAAAGAAAAAATGGCACCCCACCGCGTTGATTCCAGCACAGGCCATATATAGAAATTTTTAACTATCACTTATAATCGCTTTGATGAGCTTAAACCTCCTCTCAATTAACACCCTAAATGACACTGAGACATCTTAATGGGTGATGTAAGTAAGAGAAAAGACTTTAATCAAAGAATAAAGGAAAAAGTGCCACGAGAAACGAGGACTCGCTACACACCTCTTCATGTCCAATCCAACTGAAGTCCTTTATCACAATCGACCCTTTTGTCATTCCAGGATCCCAAACAAAATGACATGGCAGCAGTAGAAAGGCATGTGGCCGTGGCAGGTTGCTATACTCTCTCTATAAAAATAAAGACTTGTTCTAAGGCCCCTCCAGTCTAACATCTACACTAGCTGATGGGGACTTTGGAATGCTGTCACTTGAACAAGTGCCATAATGCAGAGAGGAAAAAAGAAAGGCATTGTTCCCCAGAGACAACCTACTGGGACACCCCAGGGTAGCCATTTGGGGGATCCAAGTCACTCATGTGCAGGCACCCCAACTCACTCTCTGGGGCCAGAGGAAACAACGGGTGACTCCAGACACATCTGAGTTATGCAACTCACAGAGCCGTGGGGAGGTTCCAGAAGGACATTTTTCAGGCCATTATTTTTTATCGTGAAACTGCTGTGCCTGGCCTTTGGGAGAATTGAAAATAAAATGAAATAAAACAAAATCCAAATGAAAACTGACCGGCATGGCTTACTCTTTTTAATCATGTTTGTTGTATCCATGGTGACTTTTGTTTCCAATTAAGATGCCCTAATGAACGTGTGTGAGTCCCCATGCTTTCCTCCCAGGGAACAGACTGGGTAATTAATGGCCCTGCAGGAGCCCTGATCTCTTGAGCCATATATGTGTATTGGGCTGAAAAATCAACAGTTTGCAAAGTTTTGCAAATTGTATTTGTAAAATATAAATAGGTGGAAGAAACTTGATTTTTCAAATCTGACTCACCTCTTGCCACCCCATTCCCCTACCTTAGCCCCTAAAGACAAGAAAGTCTGATTGCTGCCTATATGTGCCAAGGTTTGGGAGAAAATGTAGGTGAAGCATAAGCTACATTTTCACCAACCAAAATAATGCTTTCCTACCTGTGGGCACAAAGGACCAACATCTGTCAGTGTCCAGGACAACTGCATAATGGAGGTCACATTCTCCATTAAAACTTCACAAATAACCTATCATGCAGGTTTTATCATTTAGGATTTGGAGATGAGAAATTAAGAATCAGAGAGTCTAGAACATTTCTCAAATGTCCCACAGCCATAAAATTGAGAAGCCATTATTAGAAACTGGGCTTCAGCATGGTGGGCAAATGAGGGAGACACAAGAACAGTATTTTTCCTCAGAATAAAAAGTATCTGGGTAGTTTTCACCTTCCCGTGTTTACCCAGACACTGTCCCTAAGCCCCTTCCCTCTTCCTACACCAGGAAACGTGTTGGTATTATGTTATATTACATAGAATTTAACTCTGTTTGTTACATGGAGGAGCATCTGTTTACATGATTCTTTGGAGGGTATTACTTTAAATACACACACACACACAAAACACACACACACACTTGCATGTGTACACACAGGCACACACACACACACACAAGATAAAGTATACAAAGTTACATACTCGCCCTTATCCACTTTTCTGAAAGCATCCTCCTACAGTGTTCTTCTTCCAAAAATGTTTTCACAAAGGGTATGTTTGCGTAGTAAGTGCTCTCAGACCTTGTTTGCTTAGGAATATCATTATACTGCCCTGATATTAAAAGACAGTTTGGCTGGGTATAAAATATAAAGATTTTTTTTTTTTTTAGTTATTTTCATCCACCATTTCTAAAACAATTCTGCTTCTTGATTCAGTATCTCTATTGAGAAATAAGATTTTAATCCGAATGTGATTTCTGTATAAGTGATCTCTTTCTGTGAGCTTGTTGCTTTTAAAACCATAAATATAATTATGTTGTTTAAGTATGATTTTTCTCTTCTATATTCTGTTTGACATTCCATAAGAGCTTTAAATATAAATCTTTGTCTTTGTTTTATTCCGTCATTGTTTTCCAAGTATTTTCTCTCTATTTAATCTCTCCTTCTATGATTGCCTATTATGTTTATGCTGACATGTGTGCACCCCGGCCTCTATTTATTTTAACCTTTCTTTTATACTTTTTAACTCTTTATTGCTGCTTGTTTCTTTCTCAGAGAATTCTTCAATCTGATCTGGCTCAGTAATTTATTCTTAAAATATATTCACTGTGCTTTTTTACTCTACCACCTATATTCTTTATGCCCAGTATTACATATTTAATACTTATCATTTCCATTTTATTGTGCTTTGTAAATGTGTCTGCATTATGGTCCCAATGTATTAGCATTAGAGTCTATTTTATCATGGTCATACATCTCGTGTCCTCACTTCTATCCTCCTCAAGAGTTTAGGGAATGAGGCTTGTGTCCCAGTACAAAGACCTCTAATACCAACGTCTGGGCTCGGCCAACCCATTTGCTTCATAACCCCAAAATGCTAGAATAGCTTTCTGTCCATGTCTCCAGGCTTGGCTCTTCACAACGAGGTGTTCTCCCTCCCTCTCTTCTTTGAGGATGTGGAAGGAAGTATAGACACGGAAACACACAGCAGCCAGGCTCTTGGTTTGTACTGTTGATACCTGCATCATGAACTTGTCCTTGGGGTGATAATTTCTCACCGACCTCCATCACTGCTGGGGTGTTTTTGCTATTTTTATTCCTCAAAGAGGTCATATGGTTAACAGAGATGTGCCAAAGGTAATGTGGAGAAGAGAAAAGATAAAGTAGGCTAACTTTCCCCTTTATATCTACCCCTTTAAAAATGGCATGTAGGCATCCTATGATCAACACTAAGTCTTAACTGCCTTTAGTCTCCCAAGAGGTTTCTCATAATGTTTACATGACTTATTTAGCTCCATTTACTTCTTCCTTAATAGTATGCTCTCTAGTGTTGGGTTCATGGGAGGGGGCCAACATCCTATACTAACCCTATAACCAGACCTGCAGGAATAAGACAAAAGTGTAGGATTTTCAGAGCTAGCAGGAGCAAGAAAAGCAATTCATACAAAGTGAAGAACATGAACAAAACTATTGAGCACAGACCACATGAGGACTGAAATGAAACAGAGGAAGTTTCTTAGTTTTGTTGTTTGTTTGTTTGTTTGCTTGTTTGAATGAACTGCATAACAGTAGGACCCACTGGCAATTTGAGGAATTGGGAACAAAGGGAGTATGACAGGACACATGTACTGAAATGAAGGATGAAGTGAATGACCTTTTAAAAAGTGGAGTCAGTTTTTGGTAAGAACTATCTTGGGTTTGTGTCACATAATGATAAATACTTCCACAGAATCTCACCAATTAAGCTGTTACATCAGAATGATGGAACTGCCATATCCAACACTCGTGTATCTTGGCCTGTTTTGACTCACTTTTATTTAATTTTTATTTTGAGTCTCCTTTGACCAGGGTTAGGTCTTTACCTGTGTCCATAGATGGCTGGTGTATGAATGGCTGCCACACCAAGGAAGGGAGAGCAGAAATGGTGAGGGGTCCTGTTGAAGCATCACATGAATAAACCCAGACACTTTGTTCATTTCACTAAAGGCTACTGCTTCATCATCAACCACCCAAAAAAAGCTTTTTCTTTACCTTAGCCTCTTCCTTCCCAAGGACTGAGGCTCTGGGAAACAGTGAGACCTGGAGGACAGAGCCGTGGAGGGAATCAGCAAACATGCCAACTACCATGTTTCCTCGAAAATAAAACCTAGCCAATCAGCTCTAATGTGTCTTTTGGAGCAAAAATTAATATAACTCCCAGTATGATATTATATTATATTATATTATATTATATTATATTATATTATATTATATTATACAAGACCCAGTCTTATAGTAAAATAAGACAAGGTCTTATATTAATTTTTGCTCCAAAAGACGCATTAGAGCTGATTGTCTGGCTGGGTCGTATTTTCAGGGAAACATGGTAGTATCTGTAATGAGTTCTATGTGGCAAGTTCTATAGATATTGTCTCATTTCATCTTCATGGCACCTGGGAAAGGGCCATTATTATCCACCTTCTACATATGAGAAAACCAAAGCTCAAAGAATCAAGAGACTGGCCCATGTTCACCCAGACAAAAAAGGGAAACGACATAACAATTCAAGTCACAGGAATGTAGGTCCAAAAACAGAACCCCCCACCACCACACCTGAGAATTGGAAAGAAGTGATTAGTTTTCATTCATTCATGCATTCATTCACTTATTCATATAATATTTGTTGAGTTTCTATGTTCCAGGATGTGTACTAGTCCCTCAGTTTACTCTCAAACAAAACAAACGCAGACCCCATCCTCTACAGAAGAGCAGGTGGGAGTTACAGATATGAAATGAAGTCCCTGAAATGAACATGTACCTTACATAGCGTGATATTTGGAATTCAGAAAGAAAGGAGAAAATAAAAATTAAAAGAGGGTATTCCGAGAGGGAAGGTCAGGTATGTGGCTTAGAACACGGCGTCAGGGAAGCTGAGATGGGCGAACAGATGCGAGTTAGGCAGCTGTCTGACGTCAGCACCTTGGACAGCCACATGCTGGCCCAGGCCTTGTCCCTACATCTCTACTTGTGGTTCCATCTACTGACAGAATTTGTTTCAGGAACTCATGGTCTACATTTATAAGCTGTTGCTTTGTTTTGTTTGTTCTTTTTTTTGTTTTTACTTTGTGAATGAAAATAACATTGAAAGTGACATTGGAGCAATCCAAGGCGTAGTCTATTTTTCAGCAAATGGCACCAATTTCCTGTGAGTGCAAGGAACTCTGGCCTTTGAGTCAGAAGACTTGGCTCAAAGCAGAGCTGCATCTCTTACTCCCAAGACTGCACGTTCCCCACGTTGCCTGCCAGCCATGACGAGGGCGTGGGCGCATGGAGACTGGGGTTCCAGGCCCAGGGCTTCCTGTCTGTGGAAACGTGGCTTCATCTCTCGGAGTTTCAGTCTTCACACGCTGTGACTCTTTCACTGTGTTGGTGTGCATAAAATTGACCTGCAAGGCTGCATACTTGGACCTGGAGCAGAGTAGCACTTTCATGCCTCTTGGTCCCTGTTTTTCCAATACCAGACAAATCAACTCTGCAGGAATTTCATCATGTGGGCCTTGTAGAATAAACCCACATGCCCTCACCAAATCATGCAATTTTCCTTGGGACCCACCCAGACTTCTGCCCAAACCTGGAACAAGAATGCTATGCCAGAGGCCTTAGGCCTGGCAGGGGGCCAGCCCAGAATCACCCGCGTGGGCACAGACAGTGCAGAAGCCTGCAGCACTAAAGGGGCTTGTGAGAGCCCCAAGTTGCACACCAGGGCTGTGCTCCACATAACTGGAGCACTCTTCACATTATCAGCACAACCGAGGGAGTCTAAATTGGCCCACAGAGCACGTGCCCAGAATACCCCATTCAGTTCTAAAATGAAGGGCTCTTAAAACTGTGAAGTACTGAATTTGGAAAGAATTGAGGGTTTGGGCACAGTACAGAACAATTTAATATGTGAGCTCTTCAACTTCTTTTTTTATATATAAGCACTTCATGTTGGAAGTAACTCAAATAATGCTCTATTACTATACTGAACACATGACTGGCTTGAAAGCGCAATCACCCAATATTAAAAAATAAACCCCCCGAAGTTCCCAAACTTGGGGGAAATATGGAGAAAAGGTAATACTTGATTCTTGGGTACCCCCAGGATATCTTCACCTCTCGACTCCATCTCTCCACGCTTTGTGTTTTTAATCCCCTTTAAATGCTGCCTCCATGATGCCATTTGATTCAGTTTCATTGAATGCCTACTGTCAGCCAGCCAATTTCTCATTTGTTAGGTCATTGAATCCTTATAACAACTCTGCAGTGTAAGTGGTCTTTATCCCCACTTGACCACAGAGGCAACAGGAACTCAGACAAGCAAAGCTGGCCTCAGAACTTCCAAGAACCTCAAAGCAACACCCACGCACTGTTTATATGCTCATTCAAGACAGTGAGATGGGCCTGTGCTTGATGAACCAGAGGACAGACTTTGCCCAACCAAAAGACTTAACCAGCCAAGAATGTGACTGTATTTGGAGATCGAGCCTTCAAAGAGGTGAGTAAATTAAAACAAGGCTTTTAGAGTGGGCCCTAATCCAATATGACTGGTGTCTTTAGAAAAAGAAAATCTGGACCCACAGGAGGACACCAGGGGAATATGTGCACAAAGCAGACCCTCTGAGGACACAGTGAGAAGGCGGCTGTCTGCAAGCCAAGGAGAGAAGCCTTGGGAAACCAAACCTGCTGACAATTTGACCTTGGATTCCGGCCTCCAGAATTGTAAGAAAACAAAAATCTGTTGTTTCAGTCCCCCGTTCTCTGATATTTCAGTATGGTCGTCCTAGGAAACTAATGCAATGCTGCCCTCTTTTCCTACAGAACCACTTCATTCCTGGATGCTTGGTTGCCCCTGAAATATGAATGTGCATTTCACTGGCTTTTCCTGGTGAGGAAGGTTCCTCTCCAACCTTCTCTGGGTCGGTGCCCTGTTTAAGAAGGTTTTATTGCAATTTCCTCAGCATGGACTTAATTGTTTATTGGCATTGCAGAGCGGGATTTCAGCATCGGCAAGATAATGCTCATCTTGGGAAACGAATCCAGCCCACTCCACAGAGATGGCCACGAGAGGGGCTGATCTTATTTGCAAGAATATTCTTATTCCCAGCAGCCTATGTTCACGTGGGGGCATCTTCAGGAATATGAAAAATAGATCAAGAGATTTATTATTTTGGAGTCAAGGGAGAGGATGTGACTTGCAAGACATTGAAGATTTCATTTATACATAGTTTAAAATGTTTGTAAATATTTAACGGAAACATCGAGCAATAAACTCAAATTATTGCCAAGGGCAGGAAAGAACTAGAGGGTAATTTATCAACGAAGAGGGAGGAACGGATCCCATATTTTACTGGGGCACACATTTTCTGACATACTAATGGGGATTGTGTCAGCTAAGTGTTGACATGTACCGAATCATGGCCCAGTCTAAACGCCTTAGTCATGGCAGGGAGTTAAAAAAGAGAATATTTGAGAATAATGTGAATTAAAAAGGCAAGTTAGTTTAAATTTCTGTTTGGTAGGCCCCCAGGCCTACAAGTCCAATGGGAATACACTCTAGCTGGAGGCTTGATGAATGGCCTTAATGAAGTTGGACAACCTGAAATACATGCATAAAATGATTTTAAATATTGATACGGTGTCATTGTGTGTCTGAAGATATTGAAATGTTCATTCTCCCAGCCAGACAGCTTCCATCTAATTTATTAAAGGTGGAAATGATTATTTACATTGGAAAATGGAATGTGTGCCCAGATAGAAGCCAAGGCAATAAAATAATTATTGTATTCGGGGATATAGTCCATCTTCTGGAAGGAGAAAAATCAAAGCATGTTGTCACGTAAATGTCTCAGAGTTTGGGGCAGCTGAACAGAAAACCATATCAATTGTTTCCTGTAAGGTTATCTTTTGAGGTTCCTATGCTGTGGGATGCAAATAGATCTTCGAGGAACGGTTCATGGTGTTTAATCTGCTTACCTGGAGGAGAAGGCTTGATGGAAAGGCTTCCGGTGTGCAATAGGGGCCACCGCACTTTCCCCCGATGTGTCTATTAGGACATTTCTCTGACACTGCCTGGCATCTGCAACCTGCTACGATGCTTGCTGATGGAGGGAAGAGGCATGGCGTGATGGTGGAAAGCTGAGTTCTGTTGTGATGTGAGAATTTCTACGGAGAATGCCTCCGGGCAGCTGTCTGCCTCGTGTGTTCGACATCAGGGCTGTGTAGCAAGCCAGAGTAGAAGTGTATTAAAGCCAGCAGGCAGTGCAGAGTCAGCTGGAGGTTCCAGAGTGCTAACTAGGCCGATGAACCCAGAGCGGACCCAGGTATAAAAATAAAATCACCGCGAGCCTATTTCATTTCCTGCCTATGCATCTTGGCTTGGACAGCTAATTGCACCTCACTAGATGTGAGGCTTTCTCGTGAGGAAAGCCGCATAAGTGCTCTACTCACTATCCCATTATTTCCTATTAATCTCCTGTCATTTTCGCTATGGCTGTGTGTGGATGACAGGCAAGCCACACCAGAGTACCCATCACCTCTTTATCACCATCCCCATCGTGATTGCCAAATCTAGCCAGCCAAACTGCACAGCCCCCAAAATGCGGATAGGAGCAAACAGAGGATCACAGTATGGGCCAAGAGATAGGTGTCAGGGCAAGGCACTCATCCACCCAGTCAATGCTAAGTGATTCCGTTCCAGGACCTCAGCATCCCTGTGTGACCTTGGGCAATTTACTCAACTTCTCTGTGCCCAGTTTTCTTATCTGTCACGCAGGAGGATGACAGTGGCCACGTCATAAGGGTGTAGTAAGGTTTCAAGAAGTTAATGTATGTAAAGATCTTCGAACAGCCTTTAGTACAGGGTAGGCACTCAGTAAATGCTGGTGTTCTTGTTGTGCCCTTGTTTGTTAGATGCTGTCTTGGACATCAAAGTACATAACAGAAATGGAGCCTCTGTCCTCACGGGTCACACAGTCATGTAAATAAAAATAAACTACATTTCAGTGCAATCATCATTCCTGTTAATGGAGCACTAGTCACGAGGCTTTGTCCCAGAGCTCGACCTGTGTTATGGCACTTGACCTTGTCAGTATATGTCTTTGAGTTAGTTATTTCCCAGATGAGGAGATTCTGCCTCACAGAAGTCAAGTGACAAAAGCATAGCAAATGACAGAAGAAGGGACCCAGGTTTTCCCTCCTCGTGGCGGCTCATTGGGTCAGAAGCCAGGAGAAGGGCTGTCACTTGCCCACGCCCACTGCTGGCTGGTTATGGAGGGGTCAGTTATGGGGCTGCCCCTGCTCCATAACCAGCCTCTCCACTGTGCTCTCTCTTTTGAGTACTCGGCCTTCAAGGTCTTTTCTGGGTATCCTCAGGGACCAGGGAAAGGGACTGTCAGTGATGGATTTTCCCCCTGAGTAGAGCTCTGGGGGCTGTGCTTTTTCTCCAGTGTGATTGGGGCAGGCATTCTGGTAGGATAACTTTTGGTCACCTTGGCCAGGCCAATTAGACAGAGCTTCCTATGTGTGAATGACATACTCACTTTCAGTGACTACATGGTGGGTAGGGGACAATGCCCTCCTTGAACCTAGAGCTCTGTTGACTTAGACATAGAGATAATAGGATGCAAATTGCATCAACTGTGGTCACTCCCCCTTCCCGTGGTGGCCAAGGCCAACCTCTCACTGGTCAACTCTAATTAGCTTCAAACAAAAATCTCTCAAAGCAACTCACTGCAGTATCATAAAGTCATCATAGTAGAGAGTGCTGTAGTTTAATAATAATTACAAAATAAATTATTAAACATCTCTGATGTGGTAGGCTTTCCATATGTTAACTCATTTAACCCTCATGTAGGTGTTAAGTGCACGCGCGCACGCGCGCACACACACACACACAGAATTATCCCCATTTGATAGATGAGGACGCTGAGCCTCACAAATGTGTAAGATCACTCCATCCTGCCATGGTAGAGATGGATTTTAATTCAGTCTGTCTGAATCCAGAACCTGAGTCCAAGGAACTTCACTTTCTGAGAACCAGAGCTTTCAGACATGAGCCCCAATCCTGCCCCCAGTGGAAGTATAGCTAGGGTGAGTTATCCCCTCACTGAACCTCAGTTCCCCCTTCAATACGATTAGGGCCCACTAGCCCTTCTGACTTGAAAAGCGCATAGGTATGTGACAGGGGCCACTGAGGTGAAATGGTCCAGAGACTCATTTTGAAGTCAAGATAGGACTGAATTACCCGCCATGACTTTAGACACATCATTTCCCATCTCTAAACCTAGTTACCTCCTCTGGATAATGGTGATAATAAGATTCCCTGTGTCATACACTTTCATACACTTGGGTGAGGACTGAATAAGATAATACTTAAAGCTTTGTAACAATGCTGAGTGCAAAATTCCTCAATGAAGAGATAGTATTCTAATTAAAATAGGTATTGTGATCAGGTGCTCAAAAAGATTTCCGGAATGGTCACTGGATGTAAGCAGAGCCTCCACTTCAAGTTACTGCTTCCCTGAATTAGCAATAGATTGATTGTCCTGCCAATAGATTAAGAGTATTTTATACTTACTTTAATTATTTTTTACAATAATTACCTTAAATGTTTGTTTGTTTATTGCAGAATTCATAGTGTTGTGCTATTTGGTGATGTGCAAAGGTATTTCTATTTAAGAAGTGAAAACATCTCAGATTTGCAACAAAAAATCCTCTTCTCTGTTTTGTATTTCAGATCTACATACAAAGTAGGCTATATACTCAATCTCCTAAAATTCCAAAAAACAAACCAAAATAAATAAATAAATAAATAAATAAATATATTTTTTTAAAGAAGGACTAGGTGGTGAACACACAATGGGATCTATAGATGATGTAATACAGAATTGTACACATGAAATCTATGTAATTTTACTAACAATTGTCACCCCAATAAATTTAAAAAATAAATTATAAAAAAAAAAGAATCATAAAAAAAAAAAAGAAGAAGGACTAAGAAGATAAGGGCAAACATTTTTTTAAGTTATTGGATTGTGTGGTTTTGGGTGTGCACAAAAAGGCAACACTTTGAAAGCCACGTATGAGATCTTGTCCCTGAAGAGGAGAGAAAGAAAACCGCTCTGAAGAGCTTTGGCTACAGTTCTTGGTGAGGCTCTTCTTCGCATGGTAATACTGACCTAAGCACGTATGGTGGACCCAATCTGGCTCTTGGATCAGGAAGCCATCCTCTAAAGGGTTCCGTCCTTCAGTCATCATCTACTGAGACTCTGTTTCATGCCACACACTGTACCTGGGCTCTCTGGGATAAGACAAGGACCAGTCCCTCTAGTTGCCCACGTCAGAAAGAAAGAAAGGGAAGAAGGACTGACTCAACTGGCCTGGCACAAATCCTAAACTCTCTAAAGTTTCCTACTAGGTGAAAAGTGGAGCTAATGACATCTGTCTAAAGGACTGTGAGAGGTCGGCCTGCACCCATACGCAAAGATTGCTGAACCTAACAAATGTGCAAAAGAGTTAATTCTCTTTTTCCCATTCTCCTCCATGATTTCAACTTTTAAAGCACTCATCACTTTTTCTCTTGTATTCTTGTTTAACGGATTTCTTTCTTGTAGTTCAGACTAGGTTGACTTTTTGAGGACCATGTGGTACTCATTAGAGCTACCTACCAGATATATCCAGCTGTCTACTTTCCCAGTACATTGCAGGATTGTACTTTCTAGTCTTCTTGACTTTGAGTGGGGCAGAGTGACAAATTTTGACCGATAACTTGAGTGAAAGTTACCTGTTTCCCTTTCAATTGCTGATAACAGACTCTTCAGAACTCTTTTTCATAAAACCAGCAAAGTGAGAAGGTGGTTACGCCCTCATCCCAGATTCCACAGTGAGAAGATATGGAGCCAGCCCACGTAGTGCCAACAAGAAGTAAGTCTTTGGTTTTATATGTCAGTCAGATTTAGGGAGTGTTTGTTACAACAGCATAACCTAGCTTATCCTGACTGATACAAACTATACCATATCAATCACCAAATCATGGAGTCTGGCTCAGACCATGTGCAAAGTTATAATAAAGGGTACCTAACTGGCAGATGAGAAAACAGGAAGATACTTGATCAGAACTTCAGAACTTAGAATGTGAGTCTAATAAACTGCCAGGTACCAAAATATTGACATTAAATAAGAAAAATTCAAACCCAACATAAACATGATCCTACTATTTTCTAGGGACCGTGCTGATTGTTGGGGACACAGTGATGGAAAAGATATAAACCTTTAGGGAGGAAAATCAAATTGCAATAAAAAGTCAGAATGGCAGACTAATCATTGGGAACATGTAAGGCAATAGAAAAAATATATATCCAGGGGTCAGAAGACAAAATTCATGTCAATGCAGTATTGGATCTGTTATGCCAGACTGGCTGTCACTGCCACATATGACTGCTCTGAGATTCAGATAATCATCTCCTCCAAGGGGCACTTTGCTGAAAGGTTATGATGATGATATTCTCCTTAATGCACCAGAATGACACCACTGGCCCGTCTATCAGAGGTGCATGCTTTCAAATTATGTTTCCAGTCTTACGACAGGAATTGGGATAGGGATCATATGTTCCGTCTGACAATTCGATTACCAAAGGCATGGCCATATTAATTTCTATTGGTACCATTTACAGAGAAAGCACCCACATCTATATTCACCCAAGCCTCACAGCACCAGCCCTAAAGAAATGAGGGGAGGGGTCTACGAGGAGGATTGGCTTGCTTGTGACGAGCTTGGGCTCCAGAGCCAGAATCCCTGGTTTGAATGTTGGCCCCATCTCTTACTGCTGTGTCACATTGGACTAGTTATTTGGCCTCAGTATGTTGCAATTTCCTTATATGAAAAATGCAGATACTGATAGGAACTAACTGAGAGGATGCTATGAGGATTTCATAAACAAATGAATGCACAGAAGACACTTAGCCAATGTTATGCAGGTAATAAGTGCTAGATATACGTTAGCTGCTGGCATCACTGTTATTACCATTATATTTATCATCAGCAGCAGCAGCAGCATTTCCTAAAATCATTCAGCTGGTAAGTGGTAAGGACAGGATGTTGAGATCCTGTCTCCTGGTGGTCCCTAGAGGAGCAGGGTAAGAAGTGTAGGTTATAGCCATGGTTACTAAGCAATTGAGGATACCCACAGGCACAATAAAACCTATATTCTCTGGCCTCCTGGCCACCATTGGAACCAACTGGTCCACCGTCCATGGGCTACCGTCTTCTCCCCATGCCAAGGAGTCACCATTAAGCTGCGTAACTCTGAGGCAGCTCAGAAGCGAGGTATTCATTATATCCCAACCAACCTCTTCATTTCCCCAAGCTCATCCAATCCTAATTAGCCCATGGAATCACCTGGATATGTTGAATACCAAGCTCATCAAGAAACTCTCGCTCTGATTGTGGATTCTAAGAGGCAGCCATAACAGCTCAATTTCTCTTCAGGAACTCCATTGATTATATGAGGTAACTGATGAAATAACAACGGATGGGAGGTTGTTTGGGGTGTTCTTTCCTTTTTTCTCTCTCTTTAAGTGATTGCAAGTAAATGAAAGAAAAACTACCTGCTATATGCCGTACATACCATACCATTCTTCCTATAAACTCTCTGTCAAACGCGAAGGTGCTGCCATCGAAAACCAAGAAGCCTCACAGATTGGTGAGAGACCAGTGAGGATTTCTGACGACAAAGCTGTTAATATTGGAGAGTCTGTGTCTAACATTTCAATTCGTAAATTGCCAAAGAATCAAAAATTTACTGAGAAAAATAAACGGAGACTTTCACCTTGGACTGACCTTACACACCATTTTCCTATAGACATCACAAAAGCAGTTTCATGGAGCACTTTCCAGTGATGCGACTGGAGGATTTACACTCAGTGCACACATTGATTGTAATGGCAATTTCCATTGCCTGAAGGAGGTGTTCGGCCCTGTCTGCACTCCAAGCACATGCACAGGTAGTCCCCTGCAATCATCTAAACATCAATGCTCAACTGCCACTCTCTAAGAAGTCCCACCTAATCACTTGATGATAAGTTTCAAACTTTCCAAGGAGCCTTTCAAAGCCATGGCCATAATAAGATGCAAGGTTGGTATTTCCTTCTGTCGTGGTAACTCGTTGGCCTGAGATGATGTTTGACTGTCCCCTGGAGAACTAATCATTCTTCAGGGCCCAGTTCCCAGCCATCATGGCAAAGTCAGATCCGTCTGAAAATAGGAGTTAGAAGAGACCAGGGTGGTGTCTACGCACACTCAGTGGTGGGTCCTAATGAATGGTTCCCATTCCATTTATTCATTCAACAACCATCCGTTCTTTCTCTTATTAGCTACCATATGCCAAGAGATGTTCTGAGAGTTGGGAACACACATATGAACACGACAGTTGAGAAGTATGGGTTTACACACCTTCTCGTGGGAGAGACAGACCACAACGCAGTAAGCAGACAAAGGCTAGAGATGATTCAAATGGAGGTACATGCAATGAAATAATGAAATAGCATGATGATCCAGAGAACCATGTGGCACTATTTCAGGCTGGGGCAAAAGAAAGTAGGAGTTCAGAAGACCTCGGCAATTCCACTTTTACTAATTGTTCCTCCTACCACCTCTGCCCTGTGAGCCCACTGCTTTGTGCTGAGGGACAGCAGAGATATTCTGATACTAGTTTGATAAAAAAAAAAAGGTAAGTGACAAGGCAAACGGGTGGCTGGGGCCAGCAGGTCAGGCCAAGAAGAAAGGAATGAGGAGCTCTCCATGGTTTGAGAGTCCATGCTGCTTTCTCTTTCAGCAAGTACACATTTGACCTGACTGCATCACCCTTTTTCTTTTATTCTACAACAAAATTGTTTTGCAATTACCATTTTACTTCTCTTTAATAAATATTTTTCTTTCTTAGTATACCAAAGATAACCTCCACCAGTAAAAGGAATTTATTAGGTGCTGAATGGCCCCCGGTGATCAGTAGAGATGCTATATAAAATGAGATAATGGACAGAGGTTTTCACCTTTGGCGCTTTAGAGTCAAGTAGTTTCAAAGACACTGAACTCACAGTGAAGAGGTACTTCTGTGGTTCCCAAATGTACATCTAACAGTACAGTGCAGTAAAAAAAAAAAAAAGAAAGAAACAAAGAAAAAAGAATTTTTGCTTTGGACAAATCTGGATTCAAATCTTGGCATTACTCCTTACTAGTGGCATTGTGACGTTGGACACTTTATCTCTTAGATCTTTAATTTTCTTATCTGTCAAATCAGGTTATTGTGAAGATTCAGGATAATGCATGAAGTGCCGGCACAAAACAGAGGCTTCATACATGGAAGCCAGTATTTTTGTTAACAGCTTGGGCAAGTCTGTTCACCTCTCCATGCCTTCATCTCTTCTTACGGGAAATGGCAGGAGACAGCCTAGTTGAAATAGTGAATATTTTTTAAGCTTAAGTCTTGCTAGAGTGTAGGAACTCCATTTCCTTGGCTTCTTTCACGTTTTATTAATTTCTGTTCTTAAATGTCCTGAGTCTTGTCTACACACAGCATTCGTAAGTCTACCCGTGTGGCAGCCCATTCAGTTAATAGAATTTGGGGGCCCAGTGAGTCAAGTGATTAATTCATGAGCTAAAGTTTAATGAGCACCTTCTGGATGGCAGGTTCTGTGGGGGATTCTAAGGGAGTCGATATGGAGATGAATGTGCCCTGACCTCAGCTCTCTAGAAGTTTCCTCTTGAGTAGGAGAGATGACATCTATGTAATGATTATGAAACAGGAAGGAAAACATATGATGTGGGGCAGGCTACCATCGCTCCCTCTCCACTACGGAATCCTGAAAGCTTTGACGAACTGGACCTGGGTCTCTACAGCAGAGATAAGAGGGGAAGCAGTCTGGGAACAGGGACAGTCCACACAAATGTCTAGAGCTAGGACACCTTGAAACTGAAGAGAGGTCTAGTGAAGCAGAAAGGAAGAATGGACCACAAGGCTGAAGGGAGCTGTTGGTGTCACATTCTAGAGGCCCCCGGTGCCAGTTAAAGAAACGTAGACTGCTCTTCCATAGAGAGCTGGCTCCGTGCAAGTCAGAGAAATTCAGGACCCCCTGTGAGCTCATTTCCTCCAGCTTCTGCGTCTTTGCCTCTAAGAAAGGATAAAACTAGGTCTTCTCTCAAGCCTGATGTTCAGGATCTAATGAGAAAATGTACATAAAGACATAGCACAGTGCCTGGCATACTGCAAATGCCAGCTACTGGGACGTGTGGGGGATACCGGCTGTCCCTTACCTTCTGGAGGTAAGCTCTGAGCGGTTGGTAACCTCCCTCCAAGGCAAGCCTGGCAGAGAGCAAGGCCAGTGCAGACGGAAGTAGAGCTTAGGGAGGAGGAGACCCATTTCGAACGCCGTCGCTTGAACCTCTTGTTCCACCTGTACCTGACGCTGGAGAACCTTACACTTTTCAGTTTAAAGGGCTATTAAATTCTCCTGTGCTTAAGCCAATGGAAATGAATCTCCTGCTGCTTGCTACTGAACATCTTAAATAATACAGAAATATAGTCATGTTTCTCTTGTTGGGTCTTGAGTCCAGCTTGCTCACAAATGAATTTTTTTCCCAAGAACTCATGTGGAAGTGAGTGACCAATGAGAAAGTTGAGCTCAGATTAGAGATTTTGGAGACAGGGCTGCGTCCTGACTTTTGTGGCCCAGAGGCACTTCCGTCTCCACGTGTTTCTTCCTCCATAAGAGCATCAAAAATTATATTTTACAACGGGGTTGGTATAGAGATGAATGTCATTCCGGCTGAATTCATTACTATACATTAATTGCTATTACATTAATGTTTGCCTTCTGATTCGTAAGGAAATCAAAATGTTTCTGTGGGTCCCTAAATGCATCAGGGGCCCCCTGCACCATGGTAGCAGGGATGTCAACCCCACAGGCAGTTGACATGTGGCCCATCTCAAGGACCAAGTCAGCGGGAGCCAACTCTTATCATCTCTGTCTGCTTTCATCTATTTGGATGATCATGTCTCACTCCTGAGAGCACGTGTCCTAGTTTTATACCCAAGCCTGTCTGCCAACCTTGACCCTATGACCTGTCAAGGCCAGTGCTGCCACCAAGAGAGAGGGCCCTTGGACTTGCCAAGACTCCGTCCCTTCCACAGCCTCATCATTTGTAAAATGAAGGGACTGAGCCAAGTGATCTCCAACATTTCTTTCCAGTGCCAAAGCCATAAATCTCACCATTCCTTCCCGTTTCCATTTTCATCTCAGAAAATTCCTTCAGCCCAGGATGTACTCAACTCCCTCTCTCTCCCACACACACACACATACTGCAGACAAGTGTGTCTGCATGTCTCCATCCTTAAAAACTTACAAATGAGCAGAGAATAAGCAAAACAGCAAGAAAGGAAGAACAAAAATGTCAGTGGCTTGAGCTGGAAAGAGTCAAATTAAAACTTGGAGCCTTGTAAGATGCTTTATCTAACCTTCCTTACACAGCTTCCACCTCATTATCGTGTGTGGATGGTAATTCCCCCGGGTGAGCAAGCTATCTGCAATTTCCAAAGTGCCTTCTAAATAATCCGTAATCAAGAAACACCAAGCAATCAGTAATTCAACGTGCTTATTGAGGGTCACTCTGAAACGGAGCATCAGAATCTCCCATCTTGAGGAGCCACAGCTCCTTGGTTAAGCACTTAAATTGATGTGCCCAGGTTACCATGGAAGCCCGCCCCTGTACATTAACAATATTATTATTGTGTGTTTCCCTAATACTTTCATTGAAAGATAATCATGTTATGAATATTAACTTTTATAGGCTGCATTTGTAACTGCTTATGTGTAAAGAAGCAGCATTTTCTGAAATCAAAGTGACACTAATAATTTAGTCAATTTACTTTTTTCCATCTCCGTGTTTACAGTCGTGTTATTTTGTTACTGCACACTCTGAATTTTGATATAGTCATCCTAGTAATAAACCATTTCTTGTTCCTTATATTGGAGGACACATTTGTCATATTGAACAGAGTTGGTTTAAATTCAGTCATTCGATAAGTATTTATGGAATACCTACTAGGTGGCAAATCCCGTTTAGGGATGGGGCACCAATGCTGCCTTAACAGAGCACAGAAGCTGCGGGGGGAGATAAACCTTGAAGCCACACACTAGAAATGAGGAAACCCACGTAGCACCAGGGACATGCAGAGGGCATTTTCAGAGCTGCAAGTGGGGGCACCTGATCAATTCTGGGGCTTAGGAAGTATTTTCTGAATTTTAAAGTTCAAGGAAGGTGGAGCTGAGAGAGAAAAAAATAAAGGAATATATGATCTGTCTGGTGTTTATCAAGATGCAGAGAATCTTGACACCCATTAGGATCACTGTTATCAAAGGGAAAAAAAACCAGAAAATAACTAACGTTGGTGAGTATGGGAAGAAATTGGAACTCTCATGCATTGCTAGTGAAAATGTGTGGCGGTTCCTCAAAAAAAAAAAAAAAAGAAAGAAAGAAAACTATGTGTAAAATCAACGTACAATCCATTAATTCCACTACTGGGTATATAACCAAAACAAAACAAAATAATTGAAAGCAGGGACTCAAACAGGAATTTGTATGCCCATGTACAACCATGTTTATAATAGCATTATTCACAAAAAGCCAAAAGGCTGTAGCTACCCAAGTGTCCCTTGAAAAAAGAATGGCTAAATAAACTATGGTATCCACATATAATGGACTATTATTCATCCTTCAAAAGGAAGGACATTCTGACCCATGGTACAACATCGATGAACCATGAGGACATTACGCTATGTGAAATAATCCAGTCACAAAAGGACAAGTACTGTATGATTCTATTAGATGCCTAGTGTAGTCAAATTCATAGAGACAGAAAGTAGAATAAAGGCTGCCTGGCGCTGGGGAGAAGGGATGGAGGGTTCGTGCTTAATGGGTAAGGAGTTTCCAGTTTGGGATGATGAAAAAGGTCAGGTGATGGATGATGGTGATGCTTGCACAATTGTGGGAATGTTCTTAATGCCACCAAACTATATATTTAAAAATAATAAATTCCATATTACGTGCATGTAATCACAATTTCTAAAAAAAAGATGCATAGAACTCCACCACCCTCTCTCCAGCTCTGTGTTGTGTTAGGCTGTGGCTCCAAGGACAGTCTGACTCCTGCCCGTTTTCTAAAATGCCATCTTCCCGGGAGTTGTTGCTGTTTATACGTCAGCTTTGTTTGTAAATACAATTAAAAAAACAACTAAAAAACACCATCATCCAAGGGCTAAATGTTCCTGGGCTCTGACACTGAGTACTGCCATTCCCATTAACAGTAATGAGAGTCCCATGGCTAAAGCTCTGTGCATCATGCTCAAAATTTACCCCCTAGAGTTTGCAGATGGAAAAAAAAAAAATTATCTTATGTACAAACAGAAAAGAGAAAGTAAAGCCAGAAATGGCATTCTGACCATGGAGATGCCACAGGGCAATTAGCAGGCAATCTGGTGAGGACTGTTTCAGAAAGAATCCTAAAGAGGGCATATGGCAGAAAGACTATGCCTGCTCCTGGTCTCCAGATCGGTTGTACGTTTCAGAACAATCAGGGTCACCAATGGCCCAAGGTCAAGAGCCAAAGTTGTGACTCTGACATTAAAACTTATTTTTAAACATAAACGTCCTCTTAAAATGGATGGAAACAAAGATAGACCTGCACTTCCGGCGCCATCCGAAAGTTCTGAAGTTTTTGTTTCAAGTGAATTTCTACTGAGGTTTCTAAGATTCTTGGTGCATTTTCATAATTAAAGTCTTCAACATTTTAATTCCCTCTTCAGTTTGAATCTCCCCTAGAGCCTTTATCGTGTTCTATGTTGTTAGGAAATGTAATCAAATTAACACAAGTAAAAGGGGCTTTATTGAAAGTCAGTTCCTCTCTCTCTCTCTCTCTCTCTCTCTCCTTCTCCCTCTCTTTTCACCCCTTCTCTGTGCCTCTCTATCAGTCGATTCCTACCCTCTATTCTCTGTTTCTCTCTGTCTGTCTCTGTATCTTTATCTTTCTCTCTGTCTTTCTCTAATCTCTCTCTTGGTTTCTATTTATTGATTTCTCTCTCTCTCTCTCTCTCTCTCTCTCTCTCTCTCTCTCTCTCTCTCTCTCTCTCTCTCTCTCTCATCTCTATGACATGTCATGTGTTCTCATTCCTACTCTTCTCCACATTACTTCATGCTCCAGCTTCTACCTACAGATGACACACCAGCTTCCTTTACTTCCTTGACAAAAATGGCTCCCAATCAATACAAGCCCTCCCCCATTTCCATGCCACTAATACCTAACTAGGTACATCTCTGTGACTTACTCAAACTCTCCAGAAAGAGAACCTGATGGGCCACCACCTTCCCAATGGATTAGGTGCTTTCTATCTAGCCAAGTTCTCACCCTTTCTTAAAGAAGTTATGGCCAGGGTTGAAGGGAGTAGAGGAATTATACCACCTGCTACCCACATTTCAGAAACTGAGAGCTGGAGCAACTCTCTGAGAAGGGCATGTGAGTACAGTAGGCAAACAACCCACCGACCAACAAGCAGCATGCCTGGCCTTGAGCTAGAACACCAGTTTACAAAAAGTAGGCTGCAGACAAGATGCTGTCAAGGTGTGTACAAGGTCAAAACGATGTCCACAGTAATTCTAAGACATCGTTTACCTCTCTTTACTCTATTGGCGTGTGTACTGATGATGCAAAAACTTACATGGCAAAACTGCTGGTGGCTTAGCATGAATCAAGGCAGTGGCACCAAAGCCTTAGTCATTGGCTTCTTCACCATCACACACGTGAAGTTAAAAAAGAACAATTCCCTTAACAATAGCCCTTAAGAATATCCTCAATGATGCAGCAAAAATAATTAATTTTATTATTTCTCGAGTCTTACTGGCACTTCCTTTTTATATTTTGTGTTTGAAAAAATGGGAAGTATACATAGAGCACGTCTCTTGCACCCCAAAGTATGATGCTTTTCCTGAGGAAAACACACGTGCGATTGCTTGAGTTGCCAACTAAACTACCCACTTTTTTATGCAACAGCATTTTTACTTAGAGGAACAACTGACAGAAAAATTATGGATATTCAGACTTGAATATTTAGCAGACATTTCTCTCAATGGTGAATAAAATGAGTCTGTCTTTTCCAAGGAAACAAATGACAATATCAGGTTTCAAATTAAACTGTTTGAATATTTAAAAACTTCTATCTGGTACCATGAGCTTGACAGCTCCTCTGGAATGTCCAATATAACAGGACATCTGTCTTACCCCATCACCAATAGCCTAGCGAATCTACCGTAACTTCAGCTGTCCTCTCTCCACCAATGGCATCTCCATGCTTCCAGCACCTCTACAAACAATTTGCTTTTTAATACTGTTGCCTCTCTTCCCCACTTACATGCAGAGTCCAACCATATAACCTTATGAGCACTGCTTCCGCCTGGTTCTGAGCCACCATCATCCCTTACCTGAGTCACTGCAGTGGCCTCCTAACTGGTTTCTTGCTTCCACCAATGAACTTTTGAATCACTTTTCAAAGGGAAACCAAGGATGTCACTCCTGCGAAAAACCTGGCAATAAAGGAAGGAAGAAATTAGAAAACCACCACTAAAAAATGATATGAATAAATGCTGCAGGCAAAATCTAACTGATAAAAATGTTCAAATGAGTGGGCAAAGCTTTAAGGATAAATAAGATATTTTCATAGTCTCAATACATCTCCTCCCCCAATTTCCAAATGACAGTAGTGGTCTTCACATATGGTTATAAATTCTTTGATACCCCTCCCTCTAGGAGATAGAGCTTAATGAAATCTGCTGAATGTGACTGGACCTAGTAGCTTGATTCCAATGAGTGAAGTGTGAAAAACTAAAGATAGTAACTTCATAGAAGAGAAACCTGGCAAACACCACCTTAGTGAAGTGATCAAGGTTAAATCACCAGTGCTGAGTCACGTGTCCCGACATGAAGGGACAAGAAGAGCACATCACATCTGTGATGCTCTTTCCCACACCCTTGGACTATCCATGAGGAAATGTGAGACATACCCAGATTGAGGCACATTCAACAAAATACCTGACTGCTTTGCAAAAGTGTCAAGGTCCAAAAAAGACCAAGAAACCGTCACCAATTAGAGGACGCCAAGGAGATGTTGAACAAACTAATCTGGACCCCGAAACAGAAAAAAGAAAGTGAAGAAATGGAAAAATCCAAATAAAGTCTGCAGTTAGGTTTATGGTATTGCATCAAAGTGGATTTCTTAGGTTTGATCAATGCACAATGGTTATGCAAGATGTGAACATTAGAGGAAGATGGGTGAAAGGTAGAGGGGCCATTGGTGCTCTCTGCAACTCCTGTCAATCTAAAACTAGTTCAAGTAGAAAGTTAAAAAAAATAAGCAACAACACCTGGCAATGGTCTCCCATTTCATTCAGAGGAAAAGCCAAAGAAGCCCACGTGATCTGCTCACCTATGTCCCCAGCATACCTCCCTCAGATCCCACCCCCAACCCCACCTCATTGGTCCAGAACCTGCTTCTTTCTTAGGCTCTTTGCACTGGAAGTTGGCTCTGCCTGGGATGCTTTTCCCCAGGCATCCCTGTGACCAACAACTTCACTTCTTCCCAGGTTTGACTCAGATGTAACTGCGTCAGTGAGTCCTCAGGTGAGCATTCTATTTCGGATGCAACTACCTCCCGCTCCGACCTCTCCAGCTTGTCCTTGCTCTGATCTTTCTCTTGGTTTGCATATCATGCAGCACTGTCCCTACCCTGGGGCCATTTTCTTAGTGTGGTATTATTTGCTATCAGTCTTCCCCACCAGAATGTCACCTCCATGTGGCGGTGGCCTTGCTTTCGTTCTGTGTCCACGGTGCCTGAAACATGGGGCTCAGCACACTTGGTTGAGTTAATACGCTTTCCTATGTCTTTCCTAGCATTTAGCTTGACTTACTTGCTGTCAATGTACCTGTGCCTAAGATTCACCAAACGCTGAAGAGGGTAGAGACCTTCGCTGCAGAGAAAACATGCGCAAAGGATCCCTTCGCATCAGCATAGGAATAGTAGCGAGCTTCTCTGCTCCAGAGAAGGGTGTACTATGCCTTGAAAGTCAGAGATGGAAAGGTAAGCCTGCATCCAAGGCAACATGTACGCCAAGTAGAAAGTTATAAAAGATTTAGGTAAGCTCCCTTCTAAGTACCTTCAAAATTCCCAGAGGGCTTTTCTTATGTGGTAGGTATTATAATGAAAAAAGACCCAGACATGACAAGAGACACATGGGTAAAGACAGCTATTAAAGCAAGGATGATTGATTTCATAACATTCGAAGGTAGCACTCTCTAACTCCAGATACAACCACCTCCCAATGGCGGCTCCCTAATCTGCATAGGTAATTGACAGCTTGTTAACAGCTCATTAAGAACACTGAAAACCATGTGACAACTACAGACGTGTGCATACATGGGGGCAGAATCTGTGAATTGCACGATATTGAGAACTCAATCAGATCTCAGATTACAGGTCAGAAAACAAGTTTTCTATCGGTTTTTATGGAAAGAAAGCAGGGACATCAACCACCTTGTTTTCTTTTGTTTTTTAGAACTTTATTCAACAGTCCTGTCATCCACAGGGTCATGAACAAAACCTGCAGCCATGATCGTGTGCAAGGCTTAGCTGTAACAGCTGCGATGATGTGGGTACAAGCTTAGTATAAATATGTAACGGCAGTTCAGTTCAGTTTCTAAAAACACCCATTAAACTGCTTATGCAGTTTTAAAATTTGTTCTTAAAATTCACCTTTTTCATAAACACAAGTCATTTAGACACTGCCATCTAATATTCTGCAAGTGAGAAAAATGTAAAGTGTGATTTGATTTTCGCCTATAAAAAGGAGATAAGTTTCCTGATTTGCACACAGTTACTATCGGTAAATTTGGAAGCTGCATTTTTTTTAAGAACATTTGAATATAAATAGTGCAAATAATTGTTACATCAGCAAATCTCTGAGTATCGGATGCCCGTGCAGAAAAAGCCTGCTTTCGCGAACGGTTTTTTCCCTGGATGAAATCATGAGTTTAAAGGCCGTGCAGCTCCAGCCGAGAGCTGTAAGCTCAGGGCTCCTCTGTGACCAAGAGCATGCTCTCTCATGCCCACAGAGTCCGCTGACTTTTCTTCTGCCCCTTTCTGCCTGGGTCTACGAGTGGCAAGTGTACAGTGAGCATGGACTGAGGGGTCCAGAAAAGGCTGCCCCTTGCTCAGTTTTAAGGATTCTGAAACCATCCATAGGGTTGTAGACCAGCCTGGTCCGCCCTGCTCCCTGGCTCTGGATAATTTGGGCAAACCCTTTTTCTCCCACGTCTCTTCAACTTAAGTAGATTTTCTCACCTAGTTTGTTTTCCCGTCCTCCATCCTCTTTGCACGGACAGTTCCTTCTCATCCAATCTGGTCCGGCCCAAGGGATTCTGCCAAGACAATGATAACAAGGGGGAAAAAACCATCAGGATTTAGAGAGATCCAAGGAGAAGCCTGGCATCACCATTCACTAGCAAAGTGAATGTCACGAATCAAAAGGTCTCTGTTTCTTCAGCTATAAGGTAGAAATGATGTAATTACTTAAAAATCTTGGCATGTCAGTTATTTGAGATAAAGCCATGGGATAGGATAGAGTCTCAGCAAAATTAGGGACGAGAACTGGTCCCAATCAAGTGGTTCTGGTATGAAGGCCATACTAGAGATGGCAACCACTGGGTTGGTGGCCACTTGACCCAAGAAAAACCAACCCAGAGGCTGAAAAAAGACACGCATTGTGGTCTAACAAGAAGAACGGAAAAACTGGGCAAGCCACAGTTCTCATCTCTAGGAGCCTGGGCAAACGAGTCGTAAGCTGTGTACTTTGATGCCATTACAAACCAGGCTTCTCCTGGCAGGAATAAAGCAAGGGACAGGAGACTGGGGAGAAAATTAATGGTGTCTGCCTCAAAGACACTCCATGAACCAAATACGTATGTAAAGCTCAACACAATGCCCGGCTTATGGCATGAACTCAAGAGACGGAGAGATTTATCCTGAATTAATTTGGGCCTCATCTTGGTCAACCAAGAACATGATGGTGGTTTGCTATAGGAATTCATTTAACACAATAATGGCAACCTAGAAATAAGGGTCATGAATCAGGACCGAGAGCACTGGAAGAAAGCAATCTCCTTTATATATATTTGGGAAGGAAAGTACTCAAACTCTGAATTGAATAATTGTAGATTGAGGACATCTGCTCTTAGTAATGAACCTTGATGTGAGCAAAAATGGCTCTCCAAGCACAGACTGATGTATAGCATCTAAAAACAAAACAAAGTGCAACAATAAAGAAAACCAGCAGACTGTGGATGAAAACAGGAGAAACATCTGGACTGGCCCAGAAAGATCATTCCTTTAGACAGCAAATCTTAGTGAGATAATAGAAGTGCATGTCAGAACCCCACGGCACATAATTTATGATGCGAGGTATACAATTACACTTAAATTAAGTGTGCCATAAATTCTACATAGAACCCGTTCTGTGGGTTCCATTACTAGCACCTAATTGTTTTGTGACGCTCAATGCAATATGTATTTATGAAGCGCTCACCAAGTAGCTCACTGCAATGTCAGCTTCCTGTACTGTTTCATCCTTGGGCCTACTGCTGTGGGGAGGACAACTGTGACATTTCATACATAGTGAAATGAAGCCTTGGAGATGCGACGGGTCACACACCCGCCGGTGAAGGCTTTACGTGGACCCAAGATAGATTCTTACCAAAGGCATCCTACCAGGCTGGGCCATGCCCGTTCTCGCTGCCCTAAAGGACTCATAACATAGTTATGCATATGAGAGTTTTCAACAAATCCCCAATGGAGAGAGACAGTTCCTCTGGAAGCATATGCAAAAAGGAGGCAATGGCGGAAACACCAGAACCATCTTCATGCTGCCAAACCAATAGATCCTCTGACTGCAAATGGACCTCGGGAAAGGGATGGCAGAAAAAAATAAAATGCCAAATTCTCTCACCGCCAACACCTGGCCACTACATACTGATCTTTGTGACACTGACTGCCTTACTCTCAAACGCTTTTTTTTGTTGTTTTTTGAGATTTTAAAACAGTGAATTTCTATGGTCAAACCAACATGTTGCATTTTATAGCCAAATTATACATGTATGGCTAAGAGCCTATCTACAATCACTTCCTAGACCGAAGTTAATCTCGTCTTAGGCCTCAAAAAACAAAGTTGATTTTTCATACACAGACTGGGACTGAGTTCCCAAAGGGCAGACCAAACACCTGTTTAGGACGCAGGCAACCAGAAGACGCCTCTCCCCATAGTCAGAAGCAGGTTTTCGAAGAATTTGATATCTAAAAAACATATCACAGTTATCACACTGGACACTCTTGCTGTTCTGTTTGCATATTAATTTGAGTTTGAAATGCACATGAAAAAGAGCAAGGATTACTTTCAGGGCTTGGGGGTCTGAGTATCCTGGAAACTTCTGGGCCCCGGTGCTGAAGTTCACGGCCCGTCCATCACTAACGTCACAGGCAGTCACAGGAAAGCACCTGTGGAGAGTCTCCTCATCCTGCCTCCATCTGTCTCCATTGCTCCTGTTCTGCTAGCACTCCAAGCCGGGGTCCAGTCTGTATGTTGGGTAACCCAATATTGGCAAGAAACTCAAAGTCAGTGGCTAGGAAAGCAGCAAGGAGGCTTCCTCAAAACCAGGGCCCGTGACCTCCTTTGCCTTGTGGCTGCTCCTCCTCTCAGGAAAGGCAGAGCTGTCACCTCCTCCACCACAATATGTCCCAAGCTGTCCGAAGCCCCTCAAGGAAAACTAAATCCTTACACTAAAGATGCACGTGGGTGCACACATGTACACACACACACACCAGCTCAGGATGGCCATTAATTCAATTCCTCCTTTACCAAATATTGTGAAAGACCTTTTCATTTCTCTCTCTCTCTCTCTCTCTCTCTCTCTCTCTCTCTCTCTCTCTCTGTCTCTCTGTCTCTCTCTCTGTCTCTCTGTCTCTCTCTGTCTCTCTCTCTGTCTCTCTCTCTGTCTCTCTGTCTCTGTCTCTGTCTCTCTCTCTCTCTCTCTCTCTCTCTCTCTCCAGCCTCTCTCCCCTGCCTGTCCCCTTAACAACCCCTTCTTTTCTTGGTATTATTATTCTCTTAAGTGGCACGTGTAGTACCACTTCCTGCTCCATCAGGCCCCACCAAAAGCAACGGAAGCGCTCTCTCCTGCATGACATCTGTCTTAGTGGCAGCCTCCTCAGGCGGTTCTCTTGGCAGCCTCTGCACTTGCCACCAGGCCTGTCGGGTGGCTCCACGCTGACGGGCTGTCACCGCCACCTCATCTTGGGGGCTGCCATTTTCTTTTGATTTACCTTTTGATTCCGAGGCATTTTGCAGGCTTTCATCACTTGGTGGACAAAGTCCTCGGCAAGTCCCCTGTGGCTGTCTTCTATGTAGGCAGCCAGCATAGAGGGAGATCCCTATGTGACTTTGCTTTGAGGTGCAAATGGGACCGGGCTGGCCTGCACCAGGCGGAGCCCAGAGCGAATACAGACTGTCACTTCCCTCCTCCCCAGGAGATGCTGTTTTGTTGGTCCTCTCTTATGCTCACAAGCCTCTTCACCAATGACAAGTGTCCCTTCATTTCAATTAGTTTATTAATCACCCAGCTAGACAACTTGGTTCCATGGTAATTTCGGGGTTAGAATGCACCGAGTTCTTCCTCCCTGGCTGGGCAGAGAGCTCATTAAAGCACCGCCCATGCTCTCCAGAAAACTCTTTCCTTGCCTCTGCGCACACAGCCCAGTGAAACAATCCGACACTGTTCCTGCCCCGGCGGACCAAGCGACAGCGACGACAGGGTTAAATTGCTAATGGAGGTTTCTTGAGGTCTGCCAGAGCCCGGTCTCCAACACTTACATCTGTTCAACAATTATTACAGCATTTTTGTCATAAAAAATTCAACACCCTGAGTGTCGTGCTAGCAAAACCTGAAAATTTATGCAGTGAATAGAATAGCTAATTTCTCTGAGGAAATGCAGGGGGAAAATTACAGATTTTACTTAAATTCCAAACACCAGAGCACACACATCTGACGCCCTCTTTGGGTTTTGTCACACCACCGGACCGAAGGGAGACTTTCCATCCGTCGAGGGGCAGGAATGGCTCTCAATGCATGTTCCCACCTTGGAAGAAAGCACACTGTGACACTCCGAACATGTCTGTACGCCCACCCTCGGTGTCTTTAAAGACCTCTCCCCAAGTAATTTCGCACGTGGTAAGGAATCAGACTTCGGTTCAGAGTGAGGGTGGCATGACTGGTTTGCTTCTTAACACTCCCTTTTTGCAATTTGCCCCACGCCTTTAAAACAACTCCTTGTAGAAAACATAGGGGTGGGGAAGGACTCCGGCAGCTTACCAGAGTCTTTAATCTCCTTAATTCGTTCTAATGCTCTGTGATGCTAGCAATCCAGCCCTGGAGTTTGCATGTCTCCTCCATAAAGGTCTGGAATATGGATTTTATGTTAAAACTAAAGCTGTCTAGTTAGGATGCTGGTGGAGTGGAACAAAATGCTACAGGCGATCGTCGACTATTCTCCAGGGCCGGAGCCTGACTCCCCAACTGGGTGTTTGCCACCGTAATGATGACTGCAACCGGGATGAACAGGAATTTCTTGCAGTGTCACCATGGTGGCACCATCAACATGCTTCCAGCTATTCAGAAATTTGGCTGCAAAGAGAGGATACATGCTCCTCTCTTTCAAAGACTGTTCCAGGGCTTCTGACTTATTTATCCTGGAACATGGTGGTGAAAAGCACCACCTACCTGCCCAAGCACTCTGCCGCCTACATGCCCCAGTTCAGGCCGGCTAACTATTTTCACCGCAGGAGTGCGGTTCTCCTTCCCACTCAGCCCAGGGCTGGGGAGCAGCGGCCAGGGAAAACACACAGCTTCCAGGAGAAGACCCCACCACTGCCATTCATGTCTGAAAAAGCATGTGCAGTTTTCAAATAAAATAAGCCCTCCACCTTTCTCTTTACGATGTTTCCTCTCTTCTTTCCCAGCCTCATACCTTTCTTAAAGATACAATGTGCCTTCAGAAGAGCACAGGGAGGAAGCAATTGCAGGTTCCCTGATTAGTGCTTGGGTGGATATGCAGACACGGCTGACCAGACTGGTGCGACAGGCAGTGACAGCTTGCAAGGAGCCCCCCTCGGCAGGCGGGCTGCGCCTCAGGCACAGAGCGCCCACTGGGAGGAGAGGCGGCCCCACCTGGCTCCCAGCCGGAGCCTCTCCCCCTGCACTGGCGACAGCCTGGGCTCTGCCTCTGGCTCTGTCACACAGCGAGGCCTCCCAGTGGGTCTGCCTGCCTGACATCCCCCGTGAGTCTGTCCTGGGGCTGGACACGTGGGCTGAGCCTCCGCTCTGAGGTGGGAGCTTGTGAGTGCAGCATTCATCAGCCAGGGAAGGACCTGGGTAACCCCACACACACCTGCCCCAGGGCCTGTGTGCAGACAATCAGGTCAAAATAATATGGACACTCGCGGCAACCACCTGTGTATTGATAGTGGACAATTAGCATATCCCAGGCTCTCACGCTACTCAGTTGGTCTTGTTTATTCTCAGAACAACCCTATGAAATAGGTATGGTCACCTCCCTTTTCCAGCTGAGGACTCCAGGATGCTAAGGACTAAGCCAATTCCCCAAGATTGCCCAGTACGTAAGCCCGAGGGCCAGGCCCACATCCCAGGCTGGTTGGGCCCCAAGCCCATCTCTCTCCATGGCTCCACACGGCCCCTGAGAAGCAAGTTTAACACGTGATGCACAACGAAAACAGTAAAAGGCTGATCTACCAAATCAGGCATGTCTCCATGGAGGGCAGACGACACTGGACCGTCTGTCATTCAAAGGACATGGGCAACCAACAAACCAGAAAACCTAGGAAGGACACAGGGAATTCACCTGACTGAAGAGAATTGTGCTCTTAGAGGCATCATTTCCAAGATGAGCTTTTATGGTCCTCTTCCTTCCTCTAGATGCGTGATTTTTCCAAGTGTGTGTCTCAGAGAGGAGTAGTTTCAAGGTCCACCATGGAGGAAACGGGTTACAAAGCTTTAGGGTCCACACATCAGTCAATGTTGATCTGCTATTATTTACTTCATATGCCAAGACTTGAAATCCAGGCCCCAGGAACCACCACTCAGTGAGACCCCCTTTCTTGGCCACTACCAGTATTTGCCACACCACCTTCTGCCCACAGGAAGGTCTCAAAGCCACCCTTTCCCCTGGCTGCCTCTATACAAGGCACTCAGACCTTAACAGCAGCACAAAAGGATCATTTTTGTTTCCATGGATACTTTGTATTAGTTACTTGTAGCTGTACAACAAATTATCCCAAAGCATAGTGGCTTGAAACAACAATATTCATTATCTCACAGTTTCTCTAGGTCACGAAGAGACACATCTTAATTGGGTTCTGTTTCAGGGTCTGTCCAGGAGATGACCAAGGTGGTAGCAGCTTCTGCAGTCATCAGAAGACCCAAGGGGAGAAGCATCCCTTGCAAGCTCACTCCTGTGGTTATTGGTGGGACCCGGGAACTTAGAGGCTATTGGGCTGAAGACCTCCACTCTTTACTGGCTGTTGGGTGGAGGTTGTCCCCAGATCCTGGCCCTGTGGGCATCTGCATACAGTAGCTCCCAATATGGCAGTTTGGCTCTGACATGTATGCAGGTAAGAAAACAAGAGAGGGAGACAGAGAGAGTGTGATGGGAATCTGTCTCTCATAATCTAATCCAGAAGTGACATCCCATCACTTTTGTCATATTCTGTTTGCTAGACTGATTCACCAGCCTGCCCACACGCAAGTGGAGGCGATTACACAGGATGTGAATACCGGGCAGTGCAGGTCCCTGGGAATCACCTTAAAAACTATCTACCACAACCTCAACCCCACCCTCGTAGGAAAAAGAGTTGTAAAATGCCATGACCTCACCTATCACAGAAGGGCCTGGACCTCTTGTTTAGTTCCCCAGGACTGGGCACCAAAATTTTGTCACTCGGTGGGTAGCATCTAAGGACACTACAATGCCTGCTCCTCTTTTTCTACAAAGCCCCATCCTTAAAACAACGAAACCTATTATACTGTAGTATCATTGCCATTTACTGAGTCCCCGCTTCAGACCAGGCATTAAACTGAGCCTTTGAATATTTTATTTCACTCAGCCCTTCGAGTAAGCCAAAGTGGTGACATTTAGTGAGTAGGTGAGGACTAAGAAGTTCGGTGATGTTAAGGACGTCACCCGGTCACTTCAATTCAAATGCAGGTTGTATTTTGTCCACTCAGTCAGGGACTTCCAGAAATACGTCTGCAACTTCATTTCAGAGGAATCATGCATCTACCCAGGGCCTTGTTGTATTCAAACTCATCTCCACGATCAAATCCAAAAACAAATTCTTATCCACGCTACGTGTAATGTTGTCTGAGGTCTCGCACAACCCTGTGTTCCAGATTTTTAAGTGAACGAGGTTATTTTATCCAGTTAATAAAACAGTTCTATAAATACACAAATAAACATTAAAACGTTATATTAGTTTGAACCAGATGACATCAACACTGTTAGCGATTAAAATATCAAATACTAGCAATTCTATACAGTTTTGTCTAATATATTTTTGTTATCGTCTTGTCTAAACAAATGATCTTTATATATGAACAAATGTCTTCATATTATAAATGATCCTTATCTATAGCACATCTATAGATTTTAAAAAAGAGAGAGAGGGTTGTTGGCACAGTAGATAAACACTGTGCCTGCTTCCTTTCATGAAAACATCAGAATTACACCTAAATCATAGAACAATCAACCGGGAGAACCATCTGAAATCTGGCTGAAGAGAAATTTTAAAACTAAGGATGTAAAGAAGTAGCCGTGTGGAAACTGGTAGGAGGGGCAGAGACAGGCACCAGGCTGGCCCCAAACCTCTGTGTGGCAGATAAAAACTGGGAGGGACGTCTCGACCACAGAAGTTCCCCATAGAGGAGCAAAGGACCCCAGCCCCAGATTAGCCTCCCCAGCTGGAGTACTGGGGTCGGGAACAGGAGCCCTCACATCTGGCTGTGAAAAACAGTGGGGATTCAACCATCTGAGTGGGACAGAAGGTTGTGGAAAACCCAGATGCCTTCTTAAAGGGCCCGTGCACAAATTCAGTCATTCGAAGGCACTCACCTTGGGCTCCAGTGGAGACTTGGGGTTTCGAGACATATGGGGAGAGGCTGAGTTGTGTAACTTCAGCGCAAGGACTGGAGGGAGAATCCCCATTATCCCTCCGTGGGACCCTTCTCCCAAGCAGCCTGCCAACAGGCGCCATCTTTCCTGTGTTGAGTCCACCCCCCACAGGCCAAATCTGAATCTGATTGGCGAGGTGAGCTCTGCTGCTCCATCCTACTGACTCACTGAGACTGCCACACCCAATTTGCACCCTGCTGGAGGCTTTATCAGCAGCTGAACCTTATAGGACCTGGCAGGTGGCAACAGGCCTCCAGGTGTCTTGGCTTTTTGTGGAGTTACCCCAGGCCTGGTACTGGCAGCCATCCTCAGTTCGCAGTGTAGCCTCCCCCATGCACCTCCAGGTACAGCACAGGCAGCAACCAACCAGGGATCACTTTGTAGCTTCTACCAGGTAGTCCCCAGCCAGTCACAGGCAGTGGCTGATGTGGGCCTGCACCAGAGCCCCTCCCAAGAGGCCCCAGAACCAACATACTTGGAGATTGGCTGCAGAGCACCATCCAATTAGTCCCACAAGAGTCACACACAAAGGTTAGTCTCAACAGGCACCAGAGCTCACGGGGACGAATCCCACTCAGTGGGGTAAGCTCCCCACTCAGCAGCCCACAAGCTGTGAATGTGGCCAAATCCCATAGCCAATCAGCCTCAGGGTCAATATCACCCACTGATGTGCCAATAGCAAGCAAGACTAAACTGTAACAGGAAAGCACAGACAACCCACATACATAAGGGACACTCCTGGAGCACCCAGCTCAGGTGACCAGGGAGACTGTGCCAGGACCCCACAGAACACCTACTACATAAAGCCACCCGGTAAGAATGGGAGACATAGTAGCCCTACCTAATACATAGAAACAAATACAGACAGCCAAAATGAGAAAACAAAAAAATACGTCTCAAAAGAAAGAACAGGAGAAAACTCCAGAAAAAAACTAACCAAAATGGAGGCAAGCAACCTACAAGGCAAGAAAACTCCAGAAAAAAAACTGAACAAAATGGAGACAAGCAACCTACCAGAGACAGAGTTCAAAACACTAGTTATAAGGATGCTCAAGAAACTTAGTAAGAACTTCAACAAAAAGATTACAAGCATTAAAAAGACATAGACACCATAACAAAGAACCAGTCAGAAGTGAAGAGTACAATAACTAAAATGAAGAATGCACTAGAAGGAATCACCAGCAGACAAGATGAAGCAGAGAATCAAATCAGCAATTTGGAAGACACGGTAGTAGAAAACACCCAAACAGAACAGCAAAAAGAATCCAAAAAATGAGGATAGTTTAAGAGACTTCTGGGACAACATCAAGTGTAACAACATTCACATCAAGGGGGTACCAGAAGGCGAAGAGAGAAAGCAAGGGATTGAGAATCTACTTGAAAAAATAACTGAAAAAATTCCTAACCTGGTGAATAAAATAGGCATACAAGCTAGACAGCACAGAGAGTCCCAAAAAAGATGAACACAAACAGGCCCACACCAAGACACATTATAATTAGAATAGCAAAGGTTAAAGACAGAGAGAATCTTAAAAGCAGCAAGAGAAAATCAGTGAGTTACCTACAAGGGAGCTCCCATAAGATTGTCAGCTGACTTTTCAACAGAAACTTCACAAGCCAGAAGGGATTGGCAGGAAATATTCAAAGTGATGAAAAACAAGGACCTCCAACCAAGATTACTCTACCCAGCAAAGCTATCATTTAAAATCAAAGGACAGATAAAGAGCTTCCCAGACAAGAAAAAGCTAAAGGAGTTCACAAGGAATGTTAGAGGGACTTCTTTAAGATGGAAAAAATAATACAATGGCAATAACTACATATCTATCAATAATTGCTTTCAATGTAAGTGGATTAAATGCTCCAATCAAAAACATAGGATTGCTGAATGGAAAAGAAAACAAAACGCTTATATGTGCTGCCTACGAGACTACAGGAGGCTCACTTCAGATTGAAAGACATACACAGACTGAAAATAAAGGGATGGAAAAAGTTACTTCATGGAAATGGGAAAAAAGAAAAAAGCTGTGGTAGAAATACTGACACCACACAAAACAGACTTTAAAACAAAGACTCTAATAAGAGACAAAGAAGGACCCAGTAATCCCACTGCCTGGTATTTATCCAAAGAAACCCAAAACACTACTTTGAAGGAAGATGTGCATCCATATGGTCACTGCAGCATTATTTACAATAGCCAAGCTGGGGAAGCAGCCTGGGTGTCCATTGATGGAAGAATGAATAAAGAGGAGGTGGTACAGATATACAATGGAATATTGCTCAGCCATGGAACAAAATGAGTTTTTGCCATCTTTGGTGGCATAAACAGACCTCGAGGGAACTGTGCTGAGTGGGGTATATCAGACAGAGAAAGACAGATGCAATGTGATTTCACTTATATATGGAATCTGAAGAACAAAATAAACAAATAAAACAGAGACAGACTCATAGATACAAAGAACATTTTGATAGTTGCACATGGGCGGGGTGTTGGGGTGATGGGTGAAAAGAGGGAAGGGATTATGAAGTACAAATTGGTTGTTACAAAGTACTCATGGACATGTAGGGTACAGCATAAGGATTATAGTCAATGCTATTATAATTACGTGGCATCAGATGAGTACTAGATTTATCAGGATGCTAGATGGGAGGGGGTTGGGGGGGCTGGTGAAAGAGGTGAAGAGATTAAGTAGTACAAATTAGTAGTTATAAAATAGTCATGGGGATGTAAATAAAGCATAAGGAATATAGTCAATAATATGGTAAATACTATGTATAGTGCCAGGTGGGTACTAGACTAGTCAGGGGGATCACTTCTTAAGTTATATAAATGTCTAACCATATGCTGCACACCTAAAATTAATATCAAATAATACTGAATGTCAACTGTAATTGAAAAATTCAAAAGGGGGGAAAGGTGAAGGGCAATAAGTGGTCCAATTTTCCAGGTATAAAACAAATGAATCATGGGGATATAACATACAGCATGGGGAATAGAGTCAATAATATTGTGATAGCGTGGTACAGTGTCAGACAGTTGCTAGACTTATCATGGTGATCACTTCTTTAGTTATATGAATTTTGTATAACTATTGTGTACACCTGAAACTAAAATAATATTGTATGCTAACTATATTTTTAATAAAAAATCTTTGAAGTAAAAGAAATAAGTACAAAAGAAACATTTGAACAAAATATCCCTCTATCTGTAGATACTAACATTTGGCAAAAGAAGTAGCAATACTGACAATATTTAATAAGCATCCCTGCTTGGGCCCTTTCACACATAATATTTTACTTTATCATTAAAATAACTCCAGTGTATATACCGTTATCCCAACTTTTGTATTTGAAAAGAATTAATCTCAGAGAGGTGAAATGAATTGTTCAAAGCCACACAGCAAAGTGGTAAGATCAGCATTCTAACCTAGATCCATTTGACTCTATAACTCACGCTCTTTCCATTAGACTTTGTATCTAATAGGAATTCCCAAGTGATTATGGCGCTCTGCCCAATTAAGCCTGGCCCTACCTGCTATAGAAATATGTGTAAAAATAAACCAAAATAATAGCTGATACCTACTAAATGTTTACAGTATCACTGAAGATGAACTTACCTCAAAGACAAATTGCTTACTCTCTACCTTAAAGGTGAATAAGAAAAGATGGGTCAGTGACTCATGTGTTAACTCTGAAAAAAGCAACATGGCCAGCAGGAGGAGACAGGAAAACATGTCCAATGAAACAGTGTGTAGATCCCATCTTTAGCATCTAGGAGGTTACACCACTGACTATAAGAACTGATGACGACCCCTACTTGTTTGAGCATTTTCTGAGACACTTGGAACCACCGCATTAACGCTCAATCTGCTCATTTGTATCTTCCTCTTCTGTAGACATTTGAAAGGCTAAAACTCCCCATCACCAATTAATGTAGAAGAATAAGAATCAAAGGTAAGAAGACAGTGCGTGCTGAGATAGGAAGAGAGCAGAAGCTCAAGAAATCCAGCATCCATACTGGGAACAGCAGATTTTAAATAGTCTCATTCTATATCCATCAAAAAAAGAAAAGTCATAGATTTCTCCAATAATCCCAGAACAAAATTTTATCCATAAAGACTGGAATAGAGAGCAGGGAAAACTTATGAGACCAGTAGAAGGTGAGTACATCATGCTCTTCACCTGGAATTTTGGAACAGGCTTTGCTGTCAGTGGGGCCTTTGAATTAAGATCCAAGAGGATTGTTTTAGAAATAGCAGGAATAACAGGGAGAGGGAGCTCGACCCTTACTTAAGTAATACCAAACATAAAACAAAACAAACCATGCCTAGGTGAAGTATGAAAAAGTGGGAACCAGTGTTTATAAAAATGCAGGTGAAAAGCATAGCTGAGAAGAGGATTTATTGCAGGAAACTCAAGCAAGTTTATAATGCATCAGCTCTATGTTCTCTTTAAAGTATGATACAATATAGAAAATATTAAACCTGAGAAACAAATGTCTTTTATCATAGCAAGTTCAGATGTAGCCTGAGGTTTAAAAAGAGATCTGAAAAAATATATATATAATGAAAGAATCAATAATAGATAAAGCTTACCAAATGTTTACAGAGTCCCAGACATTGTTCTATGTGCATGACATTTATTAGCTCAGTCAACTTTTGTCACAACTCTCCAAGTAAGATCTTTTATCATGCGCACATGACAGACAAGCATATACAACAGTTAAATATCTTGTCCAACTTGAAAAACTAGTAAGTGGAAAAGCTGAGAGATTTAAACTCAGCCATCCTAAGCCTTAGTCATCAGGCCATACTTCACTGAAGGGACCAAAGACTAGAATCTATACAGCAGAAAAGTAAATCAGTAAATAGAAAAAGCAAGCAAGGAAAGAAAGAAAGGAGGGAGGGAGGGAGGGAGGGAGGGAGGGAGGGAGGGAGGGAGGGAGGGAGGGAGGGAGGGAGGGAGGGAAGAAAAAAAGAAAGAAAGAAAGAAAGAGAGAGAGAGAGAAAGAAAGGAGAAAAAGAAAGGGGAGAGAGAGAGAGAGAGAGAGAGAGAGAGAGAGAGAGAGAGAGAGAGAGAGAGAGAGAGAGAGAGAGTCCTTCCAGGAATTTAGAGCGGAAGTCAGCAAACCACAGCCATAAATCTGGCCTGTGGCTTGTTTTTGTAAATAAAGTTTTATTGGAACACAGCTATACTCATTTGCTTATGCAATGTCTATGGTGGTTTACGTGCTGCAGAGTTGCATATTTGTTCCAGAGAGTGAACAGCCCATAGAACTAAAATTCTTTTTATTTAGCTTTTTACAGAAATAGTTTGTTGATCCCTGATATAAAGAGAGAAAAAGACAAAGAGATATGTGAGGGGAGATGAAAATGTGAAAGATAGAGCAAAGACCCACTTTGCGAAAAGTTGGCATTTCAGAGGGCCTGACAGGAGTTAACAAAGCTGAAAAGCTAATAAAATATATATAGAAGAATTTGGCACTGAAAATTATCTGAGTTTGTTTTTCTCCTCAAAAAGGCTCACATAATTCCAACCATTCTCTAAAGAAGTATATATTAAAGGAATTCTGAATCTCTGGGAAAGTTTTCCTACAAATCTGAAGGGCTGATAGTAGAGTTAATAGGTTACTTACAAAAGAAAATAAAAATGTAGCTAATCTCAGACTTTAAAATTTTTCATATCAAGAGGCAAATGAAACAGTCTACTGAGCTTTGAGAAGAAAATGGCATGCCTCAATAATCTTATACTCAGCCAAGGGATCACGTGTAAAGGACAAAGAAAGAATTCAGTGATGCAAGAAAGTATGCCACCACTCTGCTCCTCCTGGAAAATATGATCTGAAGACATACTGGAAACAACTAATTAATCAAAATCAATAATTGAAGGATAGAGTATGGCTTGGGACAAATAGTGTTTTGAGTGTAGCTCACAACTACTAAACACTAGACACGAGGAGTTGAGCCCAAAACTTTTCAGTAAGTATAGTAAGAAAATTTTGAATTCAAAAATTAAAAAGCTATATTGAACCCAGTATGTAAATTAAAATAATAAACTATCTCAAGAAAAGCAAAACAAATACAAAGATAAAAGAAGCTGAGGAGTAAATGCAATAAAATCAAATATTAATTAAATATATAACAATATAAGAACATTAATAAATAATTATAAGAGCTGATATTTAGAAAGGAAGTAAAATATATAGACCACTATTCAACCCAAATTAATAAATAAATATGCAAAATTGGATATGAGAAACTAGATAGTGTCTCAGATGAGACTTAAAAGTTATAAACTTATAGGATGTACAGCCTTATATAAAGACATTTGAAAATATTATGATTTTTTGGAAAAATTGAAAATAGCAAAAATTAATCGAGGAAGAATTTGAAAACTTTAGTAAACCTATAGCCATGGGGAAAACACGGAAAAGGAATTTTCAACATAATTATCTCCCCAATAGACCCCGTAGGCCAAGTAATTTTGCCAGTTGCTAATAACTTCAAGAAATAGATAATTATTATTGTAAATAATTTGATCCACAGCATACAAAATAATGAAAAAATTTTCCATTTATGGTCTAAAGAAACTTCACACTCAGAGCAAAAGCTGACAATGAATGCCACAAAAAAAGAAAATTAGATATCTAAATTACTCATGAGAACACAAGCCGTATCCTAAATCAAATAACAGCCAAATTAATTCAAATACACAATATGAGAATTCTAGATATTGTACTAGGGATATAAGAAAGGTTTAATATTAACAATCTATTAATTTGATTTATCACATCACATTAAGATGCCAAAATTGGAAGAAATTATATACATAATATAATCTTTATCAAAGCCAAAATAAATTTCACAAATTCAACAACCGTTCCTTAAAAAAAAAATATTTTGAAGCATTCAAAAACTAGAAGGATACTTCCTTAATATTCTAAAAACTATGTGTCTTAAAACAATAGTCAATATAGTATGTAATGCTTCATCCCAGCTACCCGCTTCCAGTCAATGCAAAGACACCAGCTCCAACCATTCACACTTGGCATTGTTCTGTATATTCCAGATAATATTCTGAGATGGGAAAAATAAGTACAAGTTATACAAGTCATAATGACTGAAAGAAATAATTAAGAAATTGCATAATTAACTGAAAGAAAATATTCATAGTTTTAAGCCAGTTCAATAAATTAACCAGACACAAGAGAAGCAACCTGACCAACGTTGGCTTACAGTATGTGCCATTCTAACACAAGGCACATTCAGAGAAAACAGAAACACAACATCCAAAAAGAATTGGAAGAAAATCTGTATCTTTACTACTGTGCCTTAAAAAAAATGCCAAAGCTGTTTTATATTATATTACACAAAGGAAAACTTCTTTAAAATTCTCTTTAGGCATCTCTTGCCCCAATTTTCCATTTATTTATCCCACATGTCTGCAGCCTCCAATCACTTGTTGAAATTCCTCAAAACTACCCCAAAGTACACTCCAAAATTCCAGCCCATGCTGCTTTTGGATAGAAAAGATAAATCAGCCCATTGTTTCCAAATTAATATCTATATTGAACACAATTCCAATTAAAATTATCCTTTTTTTTGGAGTAGAGCAGGAGAGATGAATGATTTTCAATTTCATTGGGAAGATTTAGGTGAAAGTACCTAACAAATTTTTGAAAAGGTAATGTGAAGGAAAGATGACCTACTTTAAACTGATTCTATTATAAAACCATAATAATAATGAAATAATGTGATGCTAGCATTTTACCTGTAATAGAATAGCTAAGTCTGAAGCAAACTTGTGTAGGTGAATGCATTGTGCGTAAATGTAATATATAAGAAAAGAGCATTCAAAATTCAATTGTAAAGAGACTGATGATCCAATAGATGAAGTTAGAAAAGTGACAGATTTTTAAAAGAAAAGCCCCATTTCAACTCACCTCAAGTAGATTATATTTCAATTAAAGTTAAAAAATAATAATAACAAACCAGAAGAACTTCTGGAAAACATAGATACCAAGAGTCTGGGTGAGTAAAAAGACTCCTTCAGCATAAAACTCATGGCAAAATCCTTAACAAAAATTCTCAGTACACCAGACTCTATAAAACTTTAAAACTTTCTCTCTCAAATATTGTCATAAAAAGGTTAAAATACAATGCAAAAGGAAGAATTTTGCTACAAATATTGTAGAAAGGATATTAATGGCCTTTAGACATAAAGATATCCAACTAATAAAACACACACACACACACACACACACACACACACAAATATCTCAAAAGAAAAAATTGGCAATGTGAGTAAATACATAACTCAAAGTAAAAAGCATATATAAATGGCCAGATAAGTAAAATCTTTTCACTGGAATAGTCATTTAAAATAGAAAATGAAAGCAGTAAGGAGACGGCACTGTGTCCTAGGTTAATTTGGAGAAATGCAAAGAGAAAGGGACCTTTTTTGAACTGCTACTGGGAAGCTTACTGCAGTCTGTATGTACCTCGGGAGGGAAAACCAAAGTCCAGTAGCAATATTTACCGAATGAAAGAAGAATAACTAAACTTCAAGAGGTGAAATGTTCAAGAAGCTTAAAGTATTTATCCATTTTTCCTCAATTATGTCACTCCTACAAAACTATCTCCAGGAATAATCAAATATTCAGATAAAGATGTGTTTCCAAGAATGTTTGCTCAAGCATTAGCTATAATTTAAACAAATGGAGATAGTGAAAACGTCTACTAAGCAGAGCAAGCTTACATTCATCTAAGTACATTTTAGGTGATTTTAAAAAATTAGTATTGCTCCCCCAAGACATTTAATGGTATAATAAAAATGTTAATAATGTGCTGTTGCTAAAAAAAAATGTTATTTGTATATGTGTGTATGCACACATATATGTGCATGTAAGAACTAACTTTCATTAAACACATATTATGAGTATACTATATATACCATATATGTGTGTATGTGTATATACACACACACACACACACACGAATATATATGTGAGTATACATTCAATATATGTGAATACATATACACACGTATGACAAAATAAACATGTTGGTTTGCTCCCCTTCTAGCCCAGTCCAGCCAAGCCCTCGGAGGGCACTCTGACGTTTACAGGTCAACTTCTTTACTCCTGGACCTCATGGAAGAGGTATGAGCCAGAAGAAGCCAAGGTCAGCCCATCCAGTCTACGTGCAGCACAGAAAGCTAGATTTAGCAGATAAAAACTGAGGGTGTCCAATGTGAATTTCAGACAGAGAGTAAATAATTTTTAATGTAAGTATACCTCAAATGTTCAATGAGACATCCTTATACTGAAAAATTATTATTTGTGTATCTGAGATTCACATTTAATTGAGCGTACAGTGTTTTATCTGGTACCCCTAACAGAGAGTGACTGTTTAAAGAAGGGGGGGACTGCAAGAAAGATGGGGTTGAGTGAAAGGAGACTTGCCTTTCTGTCAAAACCTGCGTGTCTGAGGCTTGGCGGCATGAAGGAATGAGGCCACCCCTTGAATGCTCACTGCAGATCACTTACTCACGACCCTGCCAAGACTCTGAAGCTGTTCCTTGTAGACTGGCCATACCCCGTTTCAGCTCCTCTCTGCGGAGAAGGAGCCCCCAAAGCTTCCCTGACCAGACACGGGGTTACCCCATCTCCGCCTGGCCCCTCATCCTACCTGCTGCTGCCTCTCGCACACCTGGCCACCTCAACTCTGTCTAACGCTCTTCTACCCTGTGCAGTGAGGGGCGAGCTTCGTGAGGCTCTCAGAGTACTCAGATCCCATATGAGGAGCTTCACCAGCATGACCTCATGGAACGTCCACAACAGCATGCAGAGCATGTACTAAAATCACCATTTTCTAGTTGGGCTAAGTGACTGACCCCAAGTCAGCCAGCTGGGTTCCAATCTCACCCTCGCCGGCACCAACCGTGGTACCACTGATTGAGTTCATTGCTATGACAGTTCCCTGGAGAGTAGCTTTAGAGTGAAATCAGTGTCTCCAGAAGAGATGGACCTTTGCCCAGCCACAGTCCTTAGGTGGCACGTAGATGGGTTTGGTTTATCTTGTGCAGTCCTCAAAAATGTTAAGATGGATTTCTCCCCTTAACATTTGGAGATTTTTACATCATAAGCCAGATTCCCGGCTTGTGAAAGAATCAAGTCTGATAACAATAGGTAAGAAGTCTCCAGCTCTTGAAATGTTATTACCTCCCCTGGTGGCTGGGGATCTGCCTGGAACCTATGGGTATTTGTGACAACTTTTCCAAGCAATTTTCATTTCATTTCATTTTATTCTCTCCCCACCGAGATACACTCTACCCAGGGTCTTTTAGAGCACAATTGTCTCCTGCATCTGGTCAACCAGCTCACTCCTCTGTGAAAATGTCCCTGGCTCCCTTGTGTAAAGGAGTCAACATTCTCCTGCGTCCCCATAGCCCCCTATATACACACCTCTGGGACACTCTCAGTAAAAGAGCATCCAATTATTGAGGGCCTAGTGTGTGACAGTCACTCTTTTGCAACTGAAACCTCATCAGGCTCCAAAAGGTCAAGGGTAGAGACAGGAGTCAGTCAGGAGGGCCTCCGTCCTGGCCTGGGCATTTTCCACTGGGCACACTGCCCGGCACCCTCAGTGTCATGTCCTGAAGTTGTTCATAAGTGGGTCTGGGCTTCCAGGAGACCAACAGCAGCTTGAGCACCATGAAGCCTGATCCATCTGGGGGTCCCCATACGTGGCACTGAGCTCGGTGCATGGTGGACATTCCATACGTGCTTATGGACGGAAGGAAGGAAGGAAGGAAGGAAGGAAGGAAGGAAGGAAGGAAGGAAGGGAGGGAGGGAGGGAGGGAGGGAGGGAGGGAGGGAGGGAGGGAGGGAGGGAGGAAGAAAGGAAGGAAGGAAGGAAGGAAAGAAGGAAGGAAGGAAGGAAGGAAGGAAGGAAGGAAGGAAGGAAGGAAGGAAGCCGAGTGGGTGGAATGTTGGTCTCAACCACAGGATGGAGGAATGGAAGCCAGCCTGCAGAGCACACAGCCCTGCCCCTGCAGTCATACCAGGGAGGAAAGTAGCCCCTGGTGTGGCGAAGGTGCTTTGTGTCCTGCCTCTTCCCACACCAGAGTCACCACGCTGTGTGGCGGTGCCAACATGGTCATTAAGTCCACTCGGACCTGCTTGTCCCCAAACCAAATCCTCTGACAAATAGATGAAATGAGTCATCATTGCTTAGAAGCTGTGTGGTAACGGATTAGACTCTAGAGTCTCGGAAAGTCATTCAAGGCAAATCTCCCTCTTTCCTTTTTCCTGAAAACATATCATTAGCCTTAATTTAAGTCAAGGAGTGGGGTGGAATGGGGCAGTCCTTTCAGGGAATCTGAGTGACGATTGTTTAATCCCATTTAGGGACACTTTGCGCAATGAGTTATGGATAATGAGAGATTTAAAATTATTTGGTCAGTCTCTAGCTAAAGGCTTTTTATGAGGGAAAGAATGAGTAATTCAATGCAGACGATCTAGCCTTTCATAAGCTTTTATTCGTGATTTGTTGGACATGGATAACATAAATTTTGCGACCCATCTATTAACAAGTTAAATTGGAACTTGGTTTCCTTGCTCTCCACGCAGCATTTCAGAAACAAATGTAATAACTGCGGGATCAATAACTCTTATTTGCTGTAGTATCTGAGATAAGCGAACATGACTGCAATATTTCTATTTATTGAATATCATGTCAACAAATTCCCATTTCAAGGATAATAAAACAAGTTACACTCAACGTCAAGGTTGTTTATCCATACGAAGGGTACACAATACATTTCACTTTTTAAAAAAAATTGTGCTAACGTTCTTTTTAAAAAATAATCTATGTTTTGATCCACTCTGCCAAGTAAAAATAATGTTGCATTGAATCTGTCAGCTGTCGAATCACATTACATCCTATAAAATGGACAGCAGCTTCAGGAAAAAAAAAGTTCCACTGTTGATTCCCCACCCTCCTCTTCCACCCCCACATTTATTGCGTGAAGCATGAGGTTAGTTTATTCAACACATTAATGTAAACGTGGACATTGAAAAAGAAAAGATATGGAAAAGAAAGAAACGTCTAAATTTACCAGATGAGGAAAAAAACTTAGCTACAGAATTATTTCCAACCTATAGTTCTCAAACACAGCGTGAAAAGCCTGAAAAATGAAATTTTAGTCATTAGAACCTGACAGTTTCCAGTCATAATATGCTGACATGCGTAACAGGAATTAAGAGGTTCTACCAGTGGAGTGAACGTTAATTTTTTTTAGACAAATCATTTATTTCAGCTCCGTGAATCACAGCACGGCAGCCGATCACTGGACACTTAGAAACGGCACACTGCAACTTTCTGAGGCTTCCTGAGCCTTCTTAAGCAGGTTCCACTTATGGACACTAATTATTGGCTGAAGCACTTTCTGTGAGACAAAGCAAACAAGGTCTATTCAGAATGGAAAGAAATTTTCAGGGGCTCCGCAGAGGGGACGAGACAGTGGGATCCTGCCACGTGGCCCCTCTCTAAGGTGATTTTGAATTTTAATCCATTTGTCTTTTCAGGGAGCGATCACTGCCTCCCCCCATTCACTCATCATGGATAAATATACATTGAGTGTACTGTGTCCCAGGTATAGGGACACAGAGAAGACTAAGACAAAAATTTCTCTCCCATCTAACTTCTTCTGGGGGTGGGAGAATAAACATGTAAACAAATAAACACTTGGCCGTGACCCAGAGGTTAGAGACGACCAAAGGCTGGTGAGCCTCAGCTGGGATGCTGAGGCCCTGATGGACAGGACCTCTGGGGTCAGATTGCACTGATTCAAATCCCAGTGACTCCACTGACAAGTTATGTGGCCCTGGCCAGGGAAGGTGACCTCTGTGTCTTACCTTCTTCCTCTGGGATGTGGAGATGCTCCCCTGATCACCTTGCCTCCCTCTTAGGGCTGTGGTGAAAACTTAATGAGTTGATGTATATTTCAGGTGTTTCTGGAGCACAGGGTGTTCTCAGGAAAACAGTAGGCATTTGTCAGGATAATGGTGGGAAATGACTAGACATCATCATGGAAGCTCCCAGGTGAGACCCTGGTGGTGTTGAGGGGCCCAGCGGACAGAGCACAGGACCAAAGCGGATTATTCTTGAGTCAAAATCTAATGGCTATAGATGATATATTGCAGAATTGTACACTTGAATCCTACGTAATTTTACCAACCATTGTCACCCCAATAAATTTTAATTTAAAAACATCTAATGGAATTTTTCCATGCTAGACGTCAGACATGCTTGGGACCCAGGACCCTTTGCTCCTTTCTGACTCCTCCCATTCAGAATGGCAGGTATCTATCCTAGGCCAGGCCCACTATTGTGTTTTGGAAACAGAGAACTTGTCTGATTCCAAAGGCTCACAGCTAGAGAGAAATTTTACTTCGGGCTGAATCAGCACCCCAGTCTCAACCATATCTGATTTCAGTGATACTGAGATAAGTTTGGACGTGAGGTTGATGCTGGAATGGTGAAGACTTTTAGAGATGTTAGGCTGGGATGAATGCACACGGGAAGGACAGGAACTGGGGAGAAGCCGAGGGCAAAGTGTTATGGACTGAATTGTATCCCCCCAGAATTCCTATGTTGATAATGGACCTCAGAAGGTGACTGTATTTGGAGACAGGGCCTTTAAAAAGGTGATTCATTTAAATCAGGTCATTAGGGTGGGCCCTCACCCCATAGGACTGGTGTCCTTATAGAAAAAGAGATTGATAGAAACACAGGTATAGAGGGAAGACAACAGGAAGACACAGGGAGGAGATCGTCATCTACAAGCCAAAGAGGGAGGCCCGCATAATGAAACCGACCCTGACGACACCTTGACCTTGGGCTTCCAGCCTCCAGACCTGTGAGGAAACACATTTATGTGGTTGAAGCCATCCAGCCTTTGGTACTTTGTTATGGCAGCCCTAGCAAGCTAACATATGGAAAAGATTCTGCAGATGCTTCCGTTTCATTTCATGAAATGCAACGATGGCGGGGAGGCAGAGGAGAGCAGAGGCGTGGGCTCCTGGCTGCTACACTGAAGTCTGACCACTCACGCAGGCCTGTGGGTCACAGCGTCCCCACTTAAAAACAAAGGGGTTGGACAGGATCATCCACCACTACCAGGTCTTCCTGTGAACCCCATCAAACAATGTCCCGTATCTTACTGTTTCCCCCAGGACTGGAGCTGGCTAAGAAAGAAGACAAAAGATTAGCCAGAAGTGTGGTGTCTGTGGGTCAGAGATCCCCAGGCCAGATTATGGGGTCGGGAGAAGAGAGGACGATAAAGATTATACCAACAATCAGAAATGGGCATCCTGAAGTGGCCACGAGGACGGCTAAGACAGCATTTGACACATCTGGAAATTTTCGTAAACCTACCCAATTCGAGCTTTAAAAAAAAAAGTCAAAGACCCACCACATGGACCCACATTCTACAGGGTTTCCTAGAATGGGGAGCACACATTCCAAGCATACCCACTTGATGAGAAAGTGGAGGCAGAACCAGGGGTCTGCCCTGCCTGTGGGGTGAATTAAACTTTGGAGGATCCTTGAAGTGGCATTTGACAAAAAGCCCCAGAGAGACTTTGGGGACCCACAAACAGCAAGAGGGGAGAAGCAGTGAGTGGGAAGACCAGTTTAGGGGAAGATCGTCACAGGACAGGACTGGGAGGCAGAAGCTCAGGTACTGTGCATGCTGTTTTGAGCCACTTAATTTACATTCTTGCTTTTGGTCTCCACCACGAACCCCTGGGAGGCAGGTTAAGTCATTTATAGGGTGATTAATTTTCTTGCAAAGTATATAGGCCTATTCCCAAAGGCTTTGCGTAATTCAAAACTAGCACAATTCAAGATTCATTCTCTGGAGGTTGAAATGTAAAGTACGGTTTGCATTATTTCAAAATCTGTGCATAAACTAAGACTATTAATACATTATATATTACAATTCAGACTTGCAAAAAACACAGCCATGCTCTGTACATATTCTGGAACCAGGGGAGCTGATATGCAGGTGCAAAGATAAACTATCTATTGTTAAGGGGACCCAGAGCCAATATTCTCAGAGCCAGACTATATCTACTGGGAGCTCCCCATGCCCCAAACCCTGGCTAGACCTTTACCAAGGCAATCCTGAAGGGCCCACCTCCCTTGCACAGGTGAGTGCTTTCTGAAGACTGCTTACCTGTAGTAACCAAAAGTTTCATCTTTGAGTTCAGACAGACATGGGTTCAAGTCCTAGTTCAGCTAAACTGACAAATAATTCCACCTTTTTAGCTCTTAGTCTCCTTGCCTGATAATCATTAATATAAATAATAATAATAATAACACCTGATTCAGAGGTGTCTTTGGAGTTAAACAAGACAATGCATATCAAACAGTTTCTGCCCGGCATCTACAAGTGTTCAATCAATATTAGCTTGTGTCATGATTAGTTTAGCTATCCCATGACCTTTTCCCTCCTTATTAAGATCTCAGTTTATAAGCAAAGAACCGGAATGCCAGAGAGCTAAAAGGCTAATACAGTTTTTATAACTAGTAAGATGACAGGCAGGAGAAGGAACCCAAGGAACAGGTTTCCCTCCATCTCACCCCCCTTAGCAGACACCCCAGGAGCTGACGGTGCCATCAGAATGATTCTGAACCATGCAGAAGACTGGGCCTCTCCAGCCACCATAGTTTCTCCCGGAGCTGCTACCCGTGTGACTAGCTCGTACCACCTGCTTCCTGGATGCTGCTGACATTTCAATAAGGCCTGGACACTCTGCACTATAAAAACAGAGCATCATTGCTTAGCAGGAGCTTATAAAAATAACTGCGATCCAGCCTGGCCTCTGTCACTAGTAATTTATTGCATTGCTCCTCTTTTCTGTTAATGTAGTTTACATGCGTCAAAGGAATTATATGTAAAGTAGGAAGCATGTTGGACTTCTGGTTGAGAAGTGACACGCGTAGGTCTGAATAAGATGGTTTCAAAATCTTCAGATCCCCAGTGGAGGTGGGTGATACGCCCACGATGGGAGAGGAAGGTCGCTGGGGATGGGAAGACAGAAGGCCAGCCAGCCAGAGGGTTAGGGCCGCTGCCTCTCCCTGCTTCCTGCCGGCTGCTGTTGCGACAGGACCCCGTCTGTTCAGTTGACCCCTGATTCCATCGCCACACCCTCAAGCTGTGTTTTCTGCCCCTCACGGTTGCCAGACCAACACAAAGTCATTTGACCATTTTATAATGATTTTTAGTTTCCTGGACAATATTGTAAGTTTCTTTAGATAGGGGACTGCCATGAAATCTTAACCACATATTCATTTAATCAGACTTGATTTTTCTGTTCAACAAATGTGGGATATATCTAATATATGCTAGACAGTTTGAGGGAGATGGTGAGAAAAGATGGAGTATATGTTTCCCTCAAGTTGTTGAGGAATGAGCATTTGGATTTAGGTAGGACTCTCATTCATCCGGGTATGTCTTTCGGCAAACCCAAGTGTGACCACGGTATTTAGCTGTACTTGAATGCCAAATGTGCTCTGGAGCTTTCTAGAACTTTTTGAAATACAGAGGTCAGATGTGGGAAGACGTTTAGTCTCAGAGTCACGGAAACGGCCCATCATCTGGAGGCCATCAATTAAAGGTGCCAGATTCTAACAAGATCTGGTGTGCAGTCTGTTGACCAAAATTGTTTAGGACTTGACTCGATTTATATCTGATGTGTTTCTGGCACACAGTGAGTTCTCAGCAAAACATTAGGCGTTTGCCAAGATAATGGTGTGGCCACACCTTGTGTATCTGGTGTGGTCTCATGAAGGCCTCATGGGTATATGCCCTTCTGTCATTTATTCACTCAAAACTCTATGGCACTTTTAGTCACACACTTTCAAAAATATTAGCTAACATTTTTGAATGCCTACTAATTGCTCAAGCAGTACTTACCTGCTTAGTCCTCATAACCGCCCAGTAAGAGATACCATTATTATCCCTCTTTTGCAGGTGGGGAAGCTGAAGACAGACGGGTTTAACAATCTACAATACGATAACTAATCACAAAGGGCAGTGAGATTGTTCATTCATTTATTCATTAAAGAAGTATTTCACAAGGGCCTGCCCACAGGAAGGCCAAGTACTACAGACACAGAGACGCATCTACAGGGATGCGAAGATGACTAAGTCACACTCCCTACCCTCAAGGACGTCCCAGTCTAAGATGTAGACCTGAAATGATGCTGTACTGGGTGACAGGTCTGGGGAAGAAGGGGAGGTCAGGGGACAAAGTGGCATGGGAACTGAAGGAAGGGCCTGGTAAACACAAACTATAATGGGACTTTATAGAAAAGAAGCATCTGAGGTCAGTCTGACAAACATGGCTATGGAAATTGGAGAGGCAAGCCAAGGGATAGGGGATGCCTACAGTCAGAGGTCACAGTTAATGCAAAGGGGTGGATTTCTAAAAGAAAAACTCTTACCCCTTTCCGGGGGCTCTCCTCAAGTCTGACCACATTGATGCCTGCTGAAAGCTTCCCTTGCTTCCCAGTACATTTAGAGGAAAGACCAAACTCTCCACCCTGACCTTCAAAGTCCAATGTGATCAGGTCCCTGCTCCTCTGCAGCTTCATCTTGACCCCTTCCCAAATTTGTCTCAACTCAGCCTCCCTGAGCCTCTTTAAGTTCCTGAAACCATCCCATCCATCCCCAAACTCAGTAGCATACACCAAAAACATTTATTAATGCACTTGTGGGTCTGTGAATCAGCAGGATTGCTCCACTCAAGTTACAGGTCTGGAGTTGGCTGAGTGGCTCTGATCCCTGTGTTTCTCATTCTTCGGGGACCAGCGGGCTACTCAGGACATGTACCTCTCACATTAATAGCAGACACATAAGAAGGTAAGTTCCTCTGAACAAGCATATTTCAAGCCTTTGCTCATGGTCAATCCACTAACCTCCCACTGGGCAAAGGAAGTCACACGGCCAAGTTCAAAGTCGAGGGGTTGGAAAGTAAACTGCACTGCATGGGAGGAGCAGGGAGTGAATATTCACTGACCAGAAATCCAAACAAAAAGAGTGTTACCATCATCTCATCTCAGGACCTTTCAACACACCGTCCTCAGTGTCGTAAATCACTTGCCAGAAAAAAAGAAAAGGACACAGAAGAATTTACTCATGCCCACAAAGTAACTCAAAATCAGGTAAGTTTGAAACTATGATATCGTTTTCAACAGAAAGGTCCATGGGGAGCTTGTGTTCCTCAGGATGTGGGATTGAGAATCAAAAGCCCCCAGCATTTACCAAGGTTAGTTACAATGATACTAGTCCTAACTACCCATTAGCAAGTGCTCATTATGTGTTTCACGAAAACGATTTCCATCCTATCAACCACCTTCTAAAATGGGCATCATTTGCTTGATGAGGAATCTGATCCTCAGAAGAGTTAAGTTACCTCTTTAAAGACATACAGAGATTGAAAGAAAGAACTAGCATTTCGATGCAGGCGACAGCCTCTAAGATGGTTCCAATGATCCCCACCTACTAGAATCCACACTGTGTAATGCCCAATCCTTGAGTGTGGGCTGGACTTACTGACTCACTTCCCATAAATGAAAACACAGCAGAAGCAGTGGAATAGCACATCTAGGGTTGGGTTACAAACGGACTCTGGCTTCCATCTTGTTGCTCTCTCTCTCTCTCTCTCTCTCTCTCTCTCTCTCTCTCTCTCTCTCTCCTTCCCCTTATACTGAAGGAAGAAACCTGCCATATTGTGAGTAGCCCTAAGAGAGACATACGTGGCATACGTGGCAGGGGACCTACGTCTCTGGTCAGTAGCCAGTGAGATGCTGATGCTCTCAGTGCACCAGCCTGTGAGGAACTGAATCTTCCAACAGCCGTGTGAGTGAGCTGGGAACAGTGTCCTCCCCAATCCAATCTTAAAGTGATGGCATCCTCAGTCAACACTTAGATTTCAGCCTCGTCAGAGACCCTGAGTCAGAGGTTAAACCACAGTAGATTCCTTACCCATAAGCACCGTCAGATAATAAATGTGTGTGGTTTGAAGCTGCAAAGCTTGGGGATAATTTGTTACACGGCAATCGGTAACTAATACATGTTTCTGAATCCAAAGTCCCCATTCGCAACCACCGCCACCTGCCCCTTCACAGAGCCTCCCGTGCCTGCAGCACCAAAGCAGCTGGCCCTGGCCTAAGAGATGAGGTGACCCACCCAACGTGTACGTGAATTTTAGGTGAGGAGTAAATATTCGCATGCACATCTTGAGCTGTGAATGAAACAATCAGTACAGTTTACTACCTGCCAGGATTTACATTCAGTGTTTTAATAAAATTATTCTCATTTAAAACAATTGTTACAGGAAATTGAAGGCTGCCTCAGTCTGAAAGCTCCCTGAGGTGCCCAGCTTATTAGAAAAGCCACAGAGAAGAAGTACGCTTCGAGAAGACATTCATTCACTTATGCATTTCATACATAAGCACTGTTATGTGCCAGGCACTGGGAGAGCTCACTTGTAATTTTTTCTTTTTTTAAATCACACTTTGGGACCAGTACCTAAACAGATAGAGACAGAGTGGGATTGGATAAGCTGGGGCAATGACAGAACGTCTCCTGCAGAAACGGCTTTGCCACTGGGCCTGCAGAGAGGAGAAGCATTAGCACAGGCCAAGTGGGGAAGGGGGAGGAGGAGAATTTTCTTTTCAATTAATTCAGCTGCCCATTCATTCAACAGACATCTGTTGACACCCTCCAGGCCTATGGCGGAGGTCACAAAGGAGGCAGAACAAAACACTATCGATCTAAAGAAATGTAAGCGCAACATTTAGAGAATACGTACTTGACCAATTTTGAGGAATTGGTCAGGAAAGTCACAGAAGACTGGGGAAATCTCTCCTTAAGTCCATGGGGTAGATTCTCAGTGACAGTCCTGCTGAGTAGCCAAGGATGGATTTGGCTTCTGCATAGAGTGACCATATGTACTATTATCTAAACTAGGACAGTTTGAGGCATGAAAGATGGACTCCTGATAATTAAGCTTGGACTATAGGATGAGCTGTATGAACTGGAATCAACTGAGGCAAATCAGGACGATAGTATCTTAGCTTTAAAGAACTCACAGGGGTTAGACAGGGCTTCACAGCAGAAAGAATGATGTGTGTGACAGCTCCGAAGCAGAAGTTATTAATTACAACTTACTGCAGAAATTAATATGATGATTTAAGTGTGATGATAATAGGACTTATTACAGCACGTGCTCAATGAATATTTGTTGGTGGGAGACAGAGAGGGAGGTTGGTTTGCTAAGAGTAAGACCAACTTTTGGAAAATCAAATTTCATCAAAACCCCTGGAGTTAGTAAAGTCGCTTAATATTTTTGACCTTGATTTTGGGTCTGGGTTGACCTTTGAGACCAGCAGGAATATCTCAAAGATATTTGATGATGGAACGTGGGAAAGTGCAAAGGTCATGGGCTTGGAGGCTGATCTTGAACCAGAACTCCACTATTTAGATTCAGAACCTCTGTTTCCTCAGTTGGAGAAAAACAATGAGCGTTCCTGCATCAAGGGCTGCTGTGCGGTTTAATTGGGATAAGGTCTGAATACACGCACAGGTCCTGGTACACAGTGAGTCACACATCTTCGTTCTTTTTCTCTGTCTTCAAAAATCTAAAAACACTGACTATGCTGAAAATACCCGAATACAACTTTAATTCCAGCCTAAATTAACAGCAGTCTTCTTATAAACATAAGGGACTTTAACAGAGGAAACGCAAAATGACCAAAGACGCTTAGTGCAGGAGGGAAAAAACATGTCAGCTTGTTAGTCTTAGAAATACTACAAGGCTCTGGAAACCAAGAGTCTACAATGACATGCATATTTTCACTGATGAATAAAGAGCCAAATAGATTATTTAAAAGAAATTTGGATAATTTGACCATTTGAACAACCAAGTCGAACAGATTTTAATGGCATTTTAAGCCTTAGAAAATAAGGCTTCTTAATGTAAATGCTGACAGACCCTTAACGATAGCAAGACATCCATCGACACAGTAATAGCTTTTAGAGGGAGAGTAAAACACCTATTTACATTTTGAGTACAAGCCTATTCCCTAAACACAGTCACATTTGAATCAGATAAAAGGCCAGGAGGCAGGCTCGGCCTGACTGACAGGTGTCAGAGTGGCAGGAGGATGAACTGGGATCAATCTCTAAAACCACTATTAGTGATTGTTCCCCATTTAAAAATCAAATGTTATTATGACTGAATTATACTTCCTGGCTGGTAAGGCCTTTTCTACTTTATCCTTGCAGGCATTGCGCTGGATTAGGTATGCTAAACATTGGCCAGTGGTTCCCAACCAGAGAGCCACAGAGCCCCAAACTAGCTGTGTGTCCATTTGTTACTCCTGCACAAGGTCTAGTGTCTAGCACAAAGCAGATGTGAACAAATACTGCTTGAAAGATAAAATGGAAGAAGACAAAAAAACAATGAGATGGGGAGGAAAGGGGAAGGGGAGGAAGGAGGGAAGAAGACGCAAACCCAGACCATGTTCAGGATTTCGGAGCAACTCACAGATGGTCAGGGTCACACACCTCCACTGCTCTGAGCCACTCACCAGTGACAGATGGACAGGTCCCCATACCCCAATTCTCACCCATCAATCTCCACACACCCAGGTTCCCATGGCCCTTGGCGGCTTCTTTCCTGTTAAGCTTTGCTGCTTCTCCAAGTTTGCATGTGATACAGAATGTCACTGATGGGCAAGGGGCCCTCACGTTTCGGGTGAAGGCGATGGCTGTCTCCAACCCCCTCCATCCCAACCGCAGTCTAGCCCCTCCCATCATCTACTGGCTGAGTTATGGGGAAGCTTCCTCCTGGTCCCCAGGATCCCACTGCCCCTCATTCTTCACACCAATTCCAATGGCACTCTCTGGAACGGAAATTTGATACTGACATCTCCTTTGAAAAGCCCCCATTTCCAGCTTTTTTTGTGTTATAGCTTCAGTGCCTACACAGGGATCAAGCCCCCAGCATTCAGTTTTCTGGGGGCTAATTCCCAGCTGAGCAGGCTCTCTCAGCTACAGCTTGGGGAACTGAGTCACAGAGCAGTGAAGTGCTGAGCACAGAATCACCAGGCAGAGACTTAACCAAGCGGCACTGGGGCCCCACGCACCCGTCCCAGGCTTGGGCGCTTCCGTCTAGACCGAGCTCTCTCGGCACCCAGCCCTTCCCAGATCACGAGCCATATCCTGGCATTGCCGCACCAGCCCGAGTTCTGCCTCTGTCTTGAGAAGTGTCAATCTGAATCCCAAATGTGCCAGCCTTATTACCATCATCAACAGACTTCTAATGAAGCTGCCAATACTGTGAATGGCATCTTTTAATGACACTTCCTAAAGGAAAAGAATTCTACAACTCCCTCTCTGTGGTCGTTTGGTCCCTTTGCTTTATGGCAGACACAAAATGTCCTCTGAATAAAGACACGATGATGACGATAATACTAATGATAGCAGGTAATATTTATTGTGTCAGGTACTGTCCTAAACACTTTAAATGTAAGGTGGAATAACTGGTCCAAATAACTTGATAACATTTCAGAGTTAGAGAGCAACCACCGTCATCAACATTTTCATTGAAGGAGGCAGATTTGTTTTTGCACAGTATGAATGGGGAAGACGCTTAGTGGGCTGTTAGTGTGGGGTATGTGTGAGAAGAGCGGGTTTGGAAGTCCAGCACTGGGAGTTTGGGGTCTGGCTCTGCTGTCCACCAGCCATGGGGTCTCAGGAGAACTATGTAAGCTCTCTGAACAAGCTCTGCCTATGTAAAATGGGAGCATCACAATGATTAAGGAGGCCAAAGTGAGACGCAAGTGTCTATAATTCCAGACACACTGCAGGTGGCTAACCCCCAAGGTAACAGGGTGAGTTCTGGGACACACAGACTGGTTCCACACTCTGCGGCTGAGGGACCTTGGAAAATTCCCTGTTTCCTTATGTGTATGATAAAAAAAAAAATGAATAGACTACCTCAGGGTTATAAAGATGAAATGAAGGAATGCATTTAAAGACCTTAAAACAGTCAGAAGGTGACTCCTGGCGGGATTTTCTCAGCTTCATACTGTTGGCTTTTACTTTGGGTCATATATTTGGTTCAGTCCATACCTCTTACATCCAGTTCTAATGCAAACACATTCTGCGTGCAAAATCATGTGTGTGTGTGTGTGTGTGTGTGTGTGTGTGTGTGTGTGTATTTTTTAATGGTAAAAATACTAAGACTCAGAATTGACCACTGCATTTGAAATCCAATTTGAAGAATCTTCTCTGGCAGCCCACCACCATACTCCACCATTTATCCTAAAATTGATTGATTAATGCCTAAAGGACCTGACACCACAGCCCTTTCTCAGCAGATCCCATGTCAAAATACCTTTAAAAATTACCTTTCCTCCAATCTCACTATGTAAGCACCAGTGGTCCTCCTGTGATTTAGTGATGGAAACACGGTTTTTAAAACCACAGACATAGCTTTAAAAATGAAAGCTTTACATGTTTTTGTTCTAGCCAAACAGATCTCTACATTTCTTTCTCTCAACATAAAATGTTAAGAGGAAAAAGATTTTGTACAAGAAGCTTTTAATAAAAGGAGCGATGAAGAAAAAAAATGAATAGAGAAAAAAGGAAAAGTTTGGGGGCCATTTTCACTCATAGACACACCTCTTATTTCTAATCTTTCTCTTCCTACTCCCTGAAGTTCACATTTAGTTTGCTCCTTCCCCCCTCACTCATCTCTTTAAAGATCTCCTAAAGCAGCACAGTGGTCTTTACGGAGCCTGTCACCATTCGTGTCTCTCCCACTGGGCCATGCAGCTGCACAGAGCCTCAAGGAAAGCAAGGATGGCTCGATGCTTCTGCTTTACAGACACCTGAACCCAGGCTCAGAGAAGGAAATAACCTGCTCAGGGTAACGTGGTTCCAGCAACAAAAGCTGGCACTCCAACTCCTCATGTTCCTCTTAAGTCACACTTTCTCAGCCAGACATCACTTCCCAGATCTAAACCACAATACCAAAGCCATAACATTAAGCATAACACGCAAACACCAAGGCACATAAACCATGACAGCTCGTAGCACCAGGCACATGGACAAAAGGAACAGAAGAAAACACACCAAATAACCAACGGCAGCGTTTTCACAGTCGGGGTATTATGAGTGGTCTTTCCTTTTCTATCTATTTTACAAAATGTTAAATAATGTAGTGATGCTAACATAATAAGGTAAACTTCATTTGAAAAATTTATGCTTCATTACTCCATGGAATCCAAAGAAGTTTCCTTTAGACTCAACTAAGAAGTTAAAGAACATTAAACAAACCCTCCCCCAGGTTTCCAGATTAACTCATATAGTACTTTTAAAGCACCTACTATGTTCCAAGACCAAGGCCAGGCAGTGTGAGGAGTTCCAGAACTAGGACAGAACCTATCTCATTGTAATGAGCTGGGGAGACAACACCTGCACAAAGCAATCGATTAGAGAAAGATCCAAGACGATACACATAATCAAGTGTTCAAATAAACCTTGTGAGTTCCAAGTGAATGGTTCAGGCCAGCAGGGCGGCATTTCTCGCCAGCAACCTGCAATTCTCCAGCCAACAGGCCAGGCCAACAGGCTTGAGTGGTTTATGAAGAATCCTCTATCTGCCATATGCATTGCTTTCGATGGGTGCTTCTTTAATGCAGTGTTTTTCTTTCCCACACCACTTCCAAGCTCTCCGAGTGATATTGTACGAATAAGTAGTGATTTTGGAGTCTCTAAATGTTAGACTGTATAATAAAAAAGGGCAGAGAAGTGTTTTTAAATACCAATGAATTCCAGCATCTTGGGTTGCCAGAAGTCTGGTCTCTACCTCCGGTTTCCAGCCCAAGTGTTCGGGATTTGCACATGTCGGAAGCTGATGAATGGAGGTTGGGTTCTCCTGGCCTTCGACTTAGGGTCCGGGCTGTAGGGAAGGCTGCCCACCCCAGCGGGAGGCCACCTAGCTGTGAGTCCCTCCACGCCACCTCCCTTCCGGGAGCTCTCACCAACAGCCCTCTCTTCCTCCCTCCATGGCTCAATGCTAGGGGACAAGAGTGGCCCTTGGGCAACATTTCAAAGGGATATCCCCTTTCGGGACATTTAGGAACATTTACGGAAGGAATTTAAAACCCTAGCAGATGAGGAATGGCATGAGAAACAAGGAATTATTATTCTGAGAACAGCCGATAGCGACTGACGGCTCAGCTCTGAAGTATGGCTGTGGCGAATATCACTACTGCTGGTTTGGCCGTTGCCCAGACGTTGCATGATTAGCTTAGTCCTGACAGCATCCTGCAGTAGACATGGTCATTAAACCTTTTCTGCTATGAGAAACTGAGGCCTCGAGAGAATAAGGCCTTGCCCAAAGTCCTCCATCTCCTAAGCGGGGGAGCCAGCACGTAACCCAGGTGCCTAGCTTCTCAGACTTTGCCTTGACTGTCCTCCCACACATGCAAATAACACATGTGACCTGGGTGGCCTCAGATGAGTACAAATGCCAGCTCACTACAGTCCTGTTTTTTGAGGCAGACACTGTAGCCAAGTGGTCATGTTAGACAGCAAGGAAGTCTACATTCCACATGCATTTATTGAGCACCTACAACGCGCCAGGTCTTGTGCTGGGTGCAGCACTCAGGCACTCTGTCCTTACCAAGAAGGCTGCCTTGAAAATCCACCATTACCGAGAAATGGGACGAGTTCTAGTGACAGCCAATGGGAGCCAGATGACAGTGCTCCAAGTAACTGCTGCCTGTACACAATGCAAGGGTCAAGGGTATGGATACGGACGGGGTCAGCAGGTACAACTGCAAAGAGGGTGCTCCATTTCTGGAAAGTCATGAGAGGAACAAGAGCCTTGCTGCCGATGAGACAGGGATGGGAATCCAGGCAGAGGGAACAGACCATGCTAGGTCACTGTGGGAGGCAGAAGAACAGCCCATGGGTGTCCACACCCCAATCCCGGGGACCTGTGAGCATACTGTATACACGGCAAAGGGACTTTCCTGATGGAATTAAGGATGAAGACCTTAAAGAAGAGAGATCACCTGGATGGGCAGGCAGGACGATATAATCACAAGGACCCTTAGCAGTGAAACAGAAGCGCAGAGGGTCAGTCAAACAGATGTGATGATGAAAGAAGAGACAGGAGAGATTCGAAGCCGGAGACAGACTTCACCCACCATCGCGATGTTGAAGGTGGAAGGATGAATGGTTCTTCAAGGAGGTGAGCAGAATGACCAGGTGCTCCTCTCAAGAAGTCCAGGGAAGTGGGTCTGGGAAGGGAGGCGGTGGACAGCAGGAAAGCAGAGCGGAAGCTGCTCCCACAGCCCAGCCGAGGGGCACGATCCAGACCAGGGCAGTGGCGGGGGGAGGAGGATACGGAAGGAACAGTATGGGGTGCTTCAGAGAGACGTTCACAGGGCTTAGATCTGGGCTCAGGGAGACCTGAAGACACACTCTGGGGTTCCCACCTCGGGTGCCTGGATGGTTGGGGGTGTCCCTGTCGGGGCAGTTGCAGGAGGAGAAGGAGGAGAACAACGGTTCTCTTAGTGTCTCCTGACACCTTAGCCATCTTTTCAACTTCCTTTGAGGGATCAGCTTACAACTTGTGTGCATTGAAGATAGTGTAGAGGGAGCAGATGAGGTGCTGAAGACGGCAAACACCCACTGAAGGATCACGTACTGTGCTAGGGAATGGAGAGAGGGGCACACGGAAGATACACAGGGCACGGTGCCAGCCCTCAGGGGCCAGTCCTCCAGTGAGAGAGGCCAAACGCGAGCCCTGCAAACATTTAGGGAACTTTGCAAGGATGCACAATGGAGGGGAGCGGGAGACTCAAGAACAGTGGCTCCAGGCTTTTCTGGGCATGAGAATCCCAGGGTCATTGCCCACCAACCCCACCTTTAAACCTTATTCTCCAGGGTGCACCATGTGACTCTGTATGGATCTAACTCTTCACAGATGTATGTACGTGCAGCCAGGTTAGTGAGACTCTGCAAATATTTCCTCTTCCATTAAATGTCAGCGAGACTGCCCACCGCCTGGAGTTGTTGCGAGGTGAGCAAAAGCATCCAGCCCGAATACTACAGCACAGCAGGCACTCGCTAAGTCATCTCCATCCAGCAAACAATCGCTGAGTGTCTTACAGGGTGTCAAGCACTGGTTTCAGGGGGGGTGGGGGGGTTCAGCAGGATACAAGAGAGGAAAAGCCTCCCAAGGGGAATCCTGCCTTCTAGTGGGGGAGAGACACATAATACCCAGCAATTCCAACCCAGAATACTGAGAAGACTGGTAACTAAACAAAACTGATGGTGCCGTGTGCCTGGATGGAAAACTCATCAGAAGATAATCACTTGGGGAGGAGAACTGGGTGGAGGGAGGCTGATTTCATTTCCAGACATGGGGGCGTGGAAGCCCCGCATGAGACAACCAGGGGAGGTGCCGACCGCCATAGTAATCAGGGTTCTTCTGAGAACCAATCAGTAGGGTGTGTGTGTGTGTGTGTGTGTGTGTGTGTGTGTGTGTGTGTGTGTGTAGATAGATAGATAGATAGATAGATAGATAGATAGATAGATAGATAGATAAATACATATTGATTTATTATAATGGCTCATGCAATTTTAGAGGTTGGCGAGTCCCCAAATCTGCAGGGTGAGTCAGCAAGATGGAAACTCAGGAGAGCCAATAATGTAAGTTCCAATCTAAAATTCGTCAGGCTCAAGACCCAAGAAGAGCCAATGTTTCAGTTTAAGGCCAAAAGCAGGAAAAGACCAATGTCCCAGCTCAAGCAACCAGGCAGGAGGCATTCCCTTTTACTCAGTCTTTCTCTTCTACTCAGGTCTTCAACTGATTGGATGAGGCCCACCCACATTGGGGAGGGCAATCTGCTTTACTCAATCTACTGATTCAAATGCTAATCACATCCGGAAACACCCTCAAAGACATATTCAGAAATAATGTTTGACCAAACACTTGGGCACCCTGTGCCTTAGGCTAGTTGACATGTAAAATTACCCGTCACTACTGGGCAGCTGGATAGCCACATCCAGAATGTGTGAACTAGATCTTCAGTGGAATTCTCAGTGAAAGAATCGTCAACACAGGTGGTAAATGAAGTACAGTAATGAATAAGATCGTGCAGAGAGAGTGGGGTGGTAAAAAGATCAGAGAAGCTCAGGTAATGCGCTGGAGAACACAACACTTAACGATGAGCAGCAGAAGGTGGGGTGGTGAAGATGACTGAGGAGGACCAGCCAGGAGTCTTAGCAACAGAGGTAAGAGCCAGGTGTCAGCATGTGCTTATTTGTAATCAAGCATAACTTACGTCACCAAGAACGGCCTTTTAATGCTGTTGGGCTGAGAGAAGGGAGAAATGATACATATAAGCAGTTCGAGACAGGCACATCTACATTTAGGTGGATTCGATGAGATTTGGAGAGAATATTTGAGAAAAAAGCATTGTCTCGAGAAATAAAAATTACCTTCCTGACAAGGAAATTAACTTTCTGTATTTCAGCTCAGGTGACCAGTGAGTAAAACTAAAGATATAAGAAGGAAAGAAAGTACGAGCTACTGTAAGCAAAACATCCAGGGTCATTATGGCTTCAGGCATAGCTGAATCCAGGAGCTCAGAAATGACCTCATATATCAGTCTGTCTCTCTCTGACTTTTCATTTCACTCTCCACATTTTGGTTTTACTCACAGGTAGGTTTTCTTCTTGTAATCCCTAGAAGGTCCAGACTAACCGTCTCCCAATTCTGACAAAAATCTCCAAACTGAGTCTCATTGGCTTTGATTAGTCATGTAACTCTCACCGAATGATTCACTATGGCTAGGAAAATCTGCAGCTCCGATTGGCCAGGCTTGGGTCATGTGACTAGCCATGAAATCCAGGATAGAGTCAGTTCTACACAATTGTACAGATAAAGAGTTAGGGAGGGAGGAGTGAGTCCGTTTTGGTCATCAATTGCTACAAAACAAACCAGCGTGACTTCGTGGCTTCAAAAATCAACAATCACTCATTGTGCTCAGAGTTTGGGCCTGGCTGGAGGAGGAGTAGGTGTCTCTGCTCCATGAGTCTTCAGCTGGGGTGGCCCAGCTGGAACTGGAAGACTCACATCCCATGTGATTAGCAAGTAGATAGCTGAGCTGGGGCTGTTCCTCTACACACGAGCCTCTCCTCGGCTGTCTTTGGCTTCCTCGTGGCACAGCATCTGGCTTCCAAGTGGCCAGGGAAAAAGCAGAAAGACTCCTTATGACCTAGCCTCATAAGCACTTCCGCTGGACGCTAGGGGTGGAGCAAGTCCCCGAGGCTGTCAGATTCAAGGGCAGGGCAGATAGATTCTGTCTGTGAATGGGAGGAGTAGCCAGGCCTCTGTCACCACTTGTGTTCTAACACACTCCCCGAAGTTCTATTGGGGTACGGTTAGCAGAAGAGAGCACGGATAATGGACAGACAACACATACTGTACGTAGAGTTTTCCACGTGCTGCTGCATCCACAGTGTCATTCAATCTTGTTACTTAGCCTCCCTGACACTTGTCCCCACTTGTAGCCCATGCTTAATAGCACAGAGAGGATTCAATGTGATCATGTACATCTAGCCTCACTCAAGGCCGAGGGTCCCTTGCTGTCCCCCTCACACCAATTGGGCCTGAAGGTACCAAGAAAGTCATGATTTGCCTGATGCCACACTGCAGTCTGGGCAGAGCCAAGATGGACAGTAAGGAGACTTGGGACAGTCAGCCTGTTACGTGTTCTGCAGTGTAACAGGACATGAATTAGCTGTTTTATGAGAAACACAATTTCCTTATTACGGGGCAAACAGCCACTGTTCTATTCTAACTAGACTGATTCAATTAACAACGCTAAATACAGTTCCTACTTGAAAATAACTTCAGTTTACTGCTTCCACAAACCTCATTACATTTGATTAAACAAAGTACATAGTAATAGAAGATGCTGCAAACTTTGGCCACAGCCCACTGACTTGGGGGCCTGCAGCATTCGGCAGGGAGGAGGGGTTACAAGTGTGGGTCTTGAACTCAGACAGAGTGAGGGTGGGAGCTCAGCTCTGCCTCCCAGCCGCTCGGAACCCTGAGCTTGTGCTTCCTACTCTTAGTGAGGAAGAGAGTTGTCATGAGGAAGAAATAAGGGAACACATTATTATGGATTCAATTGTGCACCACCACCACACTCCCCCCAATTTCTCTACTGAAGCCCTATCCCCCCATGGGATTGTATTTGGAGATGGAGATGGGGACTAAAAGGAGGTGATAAAAGTTATGCGAGGGCATAAGGGTGGGCCCTTAATTCAATAGGGCTGGTGTCCTTATAAAAAGAGGAAGAGACACCAGAGATCTCCTCTCTTTCTCTCTCTCTCTCTTTCTCTCTCTCTCTCTCTCTCTCTCTCTCTCTCTCTCTCTCTCTCTCTCTCCACACACACACACACACACACACACACAAAGGGAAGACCATGTGAAGACACAATGAGAAGATGCCATCTACAAGACAGGAATTTGCTGGCACCTTGACCATGAACTTATAGTCTCCAGGACTGTGGAAAGTAACAGCCTATTGTGTAAGCCACCCAGTCTGTTTTGTTACGCAGCCCACACTGACTAAGACATATGACAAGTGCTTAGAACTACTCAGGGCACAGAAAGGGGCTTAAGGAACTATTTTGCAGCAACTACTTTTATTTTCTAAGTCTCCTTTCTGTGGCATATCTAGAACAAGGACATGCCTAGAATACCTTCTCCATAAGAGACAAGTATAAAAGAAAAGAAAAAGAGCACCACCACCATTACCCACAAAAGAAACAAAACAAAACAGTGTGATCATTTTCATCTGTTTCTAGATTGGAAGCTCCAGAAGGCAGGAGCGCTTACATTCCACCTTGTTGCCCCTTTTCCCAGCACAGAGCCCAGCCCATGCTTAGCCAACATGTGTCAATGAATGACTAGCAACTGAAGACGCGCCAGCTGGGATTCAGCATGAAAACATGGCTTCCCTTTGGTTGGATTCAAGTCGGTTTAACTAAACAAATACCTTCAAAGGCTTTATTGCTCTACCAAGAGCTCAGGTGAAATAACAGCCCCTGCGTATTTCGATAGATGATTGGGTAAAGGAGATGTGGTACATGTATATAATGGAATATTACTCACTCATAAGAAGAGATAAAATATTGCCACTTGCTACAACATGGATGGATCTTGAGATTATCATGATAAGCAAAATAAGTCAGATGGAAAAAGTCGAAAACCATATGACTTCACTCATACATGGGATATAAAACTGAAAGCAACAAACGAACAAGACAAACAAACAAACAAAAACTCATAGACACAGACAACAGTTCAGTGGTTACCAGAGAGAAGGGGTCGTGGGAGGAGATAGAAAAGGATAAAGGGGGTAAAATATATGGTGACAGAAGAAGATGTGACTTTAGGTGGTAAACACACAATGTAATTTACAGATGATGTACTATGTGGAATTATACACTTGAAACCTATAGCATTTTTTTAACCAATATCACCCCAATATATTTAATTTTTAAAAAGTCCCTGTCTTCCATCAGAGAAAAATTTAAAAATGGCCATGTATCAGAAAACAAGACGGGGTTGCCACAGAGGGTTTTCTAAATGCTTCAGAAACCTAGACAAAGGATTAAGGTCTCCTTTAAAAGAATAGAAAAACCAAGTGTATGATTCTTCTGAGTTCAGCCTAAAAGTGTGTTACTGAAATCAACCAACACTTAGGAAAAGGACCGGTAAGCTCTGGTGATCAACTCTGTTTGGCAATTAGTTAATGATGGATTGGGCCCACTGCAAATTAAAAAAAGACATATATCCACAGATCTTGCCCTGAGTTTGCTTTTATTGGCAAAGTAAGAAATAACTGAAGAAAAACAAATTCCCAAGGGAGCAATATGAGGTGGGACTCCATGGCCAACCCAGGCGGTTTGGGCACAAACACAGGGGAACAAAGCATGTTCCACCCAGGCTCTGGGACAGTGGCCCTGGTTGTCCCACCGGGTCACTGACCCTGTGTTAGTCGGCGGGGGCTGCCATCACAAAGCACCAGAGACTGACGGGCTTAAACGACAGAAATTTATTGTCTCACAGTCCTGGAGGCTGGAGGTCCGAGATCAAGATATCGGCAGGGTTGGTTTCTTCTGAGGTCTGTCTCCTTGCCTTACAGACAACCACCTTCTCTCTGTGTCGCCCTTCAGTCTATGTGTTTGTGGCTTAATTCCCTCTTCTTATAAGGACACCCGTCATACTGGATCAGGGCCCACTCAGATGCATCAAGTTAACTTAATGACCACTTTAAAAATTCTATCTCCAAATAGAGTCACATTGTGTGACATGGGGGGTTAGGATTTCAACATATGAAGTGTGGGTGGCATAATTTAGCCGATAACAACGCCACCTATTTCATTCTATTCCAACCCCCTATGGAAGGATAGGTCTGAGATGCCCCAATGACCATGATGCTCGCCAGACCAAATCGCTGCCCTGGGGCCCCAGAGACCACAAGGTAAATTCGGAAAGACCCCAGCAGGGCAAGTGCTGGAGTGCTATGTACCTCCCTCTCCTACCACCTCCACCACCAAATACCTGTCTCAGCCTTTCCAAACTACTCCAAGCAATTTCTTTCCTACCTGCCCCTACAGTTCTCCTCATCTTACCTGAGCAATTCCTAAGCACCTCTTCCAGGAAGGCTTCCTGAGCTGTTCCTAAGCACCTCTTCCAGGAAGACCTCCCCATGCTGCAGGCCTGCCAGGTGGCCCCCTCCGGGGACTCCCATCCATGCTCATGCTCTCCCACTCTCAAGGACCGGGGGACACCTGTAGTCAGTCAGTCTACTGACCTGTTTTCCTCTCTTGTCTTTACACATGACCATGGCCATTCACCACTGTGCTCTTACCACCTAGCAAAAGTGTTGAGTTTTCAGTAAATGCTTGACTAGTCAATGAATGAATGAATGAATGAATGAATGAATGAATGAATGAACGTGCCTGCCTCCGTGAATGAGAGACTGTTGACTTCTTGAGGAAAGGGACCACCCTTGTTCATCTTTTTTCCCCAGCCCCTTTTTGGAACCTAGTGTAGGGTTATCACGTGGCAGGTGCTTTCATTACCTTTGGGGGTTCAGTGGACTGTGATAGGATGGAGTTAGGAAAGTGTTGTCAAGAGAAACCAGGGCACTTAAGGGATGACAATACCCTCCCTATGCATCGTATCCCCTGCGTGTCTGATAGGTTTTGTTAGTTAATCAATTTTAAATTGCTTTTCACTATTGCCTTCACTTAGCTAGATACTGAATAGAGATGCTTCAGTGGGAAGAGCATTGGGTTGGAGCCAAGACAGTCTGGGTCCTACTCCAGCAACCCCAATGACCAGCTATGTGACCTTGAACATGTCCTTTTACCCTCCCATCTTCTGTTCATGATCTGGAAAGCGGAACGTATGCGAATTACCTCCAGGTTGTTCTGAGCATCAGATGGGAGCGTACGCATGACGTGCCAGGCACATAGTAGTAGCTTTCAAAATGCTAACTAACTGCCTTTGCCTTTTGCCACTTCCACACTCCACTCCACCCTTGCTCCCATTAGCAGCAGCTTTAAGGGGGTTTTCCGCATAAAGTGTTTATTAGAAAACATTCTCAGGTCGAAACAGTGACTTTATCAAGGAGGACATGACACGCCATTCATTGGAGAAGTCTGAACTTGTCTAGAATTGATTGCCATTTTCAACTAAAAATTACCCAGGAAGTTCAGGTAGTAGGAGTTCCTGAAAAAGATTCTGGCTGTCAGTGACAACTGGCAGCGTATTTGTGCCTCTTTCATATTCTGATGAAAATTTCCCAATCTCCCTGCTTCGAATAAAAATATTAGCACCTGTATATCTGGAAGCGTAGACGGAGAGACACAGAACTCCTTCCATAACTGACATTGTGCTTGTGGATAGATATTCTTTCTGTTTGCAAAAAATATTTATCACTACATTTTGCACAATAAAAAACTGATTCTTATTCTGAGTCAAAGCAGAAAAGGTGTTCTTTTTATGGGTTCCTGGACTGAGACACACGAGGGCTCTGTTTTGAGGGGCGCGACAATAGACACACAGGGCTTCTGCTAACATCCACACATAATCAAAACAAATTGAATATCCACCCGTATTTCCATAGGGAGCGGCGCGGTAGTGATTAATGCTTGACAATGATATTTAATTAAAGCTTATTTACTTTATAAATACTTTCCAAGTATTTTTCCTATGGTATACCAAGCATTCGCATTGCAGAAGAATCGAACACATCATAGACGAAGACAAGAGATATAATAACAAGGAGAAACTCACATCAACATCAGCCTCAGCCTGGAAACATTGTTTACAATAAAAAATGTGTGCAGCGCACAAATTTGAAAACAATTTGATTCTCAAGGTCTGGAGTGTGTGTGTGTATCTCTCTCTCTCTCTCTTCTTCCTTCCCTCTCCCTCTCTCAAAACATATATCACATACATGAAAACAAATCCCCATAAATATGCGTCTACAATTTTGTTTCACCTGTTTTTGTTCTGAAAGCCCACACCTCCTCCAACCCAGCCTCAGGCTTCTGACACAATTAACTCTGAACTTTTCAGCTTCTGTATGTTCCTGCCTAGAAATCTAGATAGAATCAGCACATATAGCTCCGTCCCAAACTTCAAACCAGAAATCCCAGTATTGTTTTCAGCATGGCATGATGAACAGCATGCTGTGAAATTTCATTCTGGAAATATACCTTAGGTCATTAATATTTTCCCCTAAGTTTTAACCGATTGGGTCTAATCATATAATACCAATTATCTTTAAAGTAACTGACATTATTATTCTTTCCAGTTGGAAGAAATTTTATTTTACTTGCGTGATTTCTGTGAAAGGCATGACAAGTCATGTATTCATTTTAAAAAGCAGTCAGAAGCTAGGCTTTACAAAACACTCATTTCTAAATTTTTCCATATGGCTAACTAGTCACTGAGGTCAGGTAGCTATAGGGAGACTAACGAAATGAAGAGTAGTCAGTCATTCTGGTTCTCTCCCGAAAGTAAAGCTCTTTACAGTCAGCTTCTAGACCCATAGCCTAAATAAACAGCATCATTCTTGTCCTTTGAAACTAAACAGAATTTCTGCAGCTGCCTGAAGAGGACAGGAACCACGCCTTCACAGGGAGGCCCCTGCACGCATGCCCCAGAGGGCCACTGGGCTGGCCCATGGGAAAGCTGCCTGCATCATGCAAACAATTCCACAGGCATTCTTGCCACATCGGGAAGTCCTCACTTTCCTCAAGGGGTTTCGGAAGGTTCCCTTTCCTGATGAGCTTACCTAATTCAAAACTCACAATGTCTGGGTAATTCTGACCAAACATGCCAAGCGTGTGGCTCCTCCAGATTAAGGAGGTGGGGTGACGTAGCTGTGGTATTCACCCAGGGTCCAGGTCTCTTGACAGGACAAATTCGAAATCCTCTGCTTCCTTACATTTCAAAATATTTTCTTTTCCTGATTCACACGATCTCAAATGTAGGCATAATAAACCGTATTCGTACTTTATATGAAACTATCCAAATTTGCATAATTCAAATTGGCATAGGTGTGTTTGACGCAGTGCAGTATCAGCCCCATTTTACAGATGAAAAGAGGCTTCAATGAGTTGCATCTTCTCCTTAAAAGAAAATTTAAAATAGTTGAGTAGATAAACCCATGGCCAAACCTGGTGTACGAGGCCATGCAATGGATGAAAATCAGAGAAGCTTTAGGTTTGTCAACATGTGGGGTCAAAGAGATACAGAGGATGCTGTCAGCTGTCATTTGTGAACCACACGTAACCCACAAGAGGAGTTCTTTCTATACCTATGACTTTGGGCTTTCAAATCTAGGAGGTAACTGGAAATAAACTGAATTTTTGATTCAGTTTTTAATTCATGAAACATATATAACACTCGGTTTTCCATCAGTTATTATTCCAAATAGGGTGCATTGCTTCTATTTCTAATCGTAATAATAAAGTATATTTTGTAACACAGTGTTCTACTGCCTTCTAACTATTCATTCTACATGTGTTCATAAATGTTAAATGAGTTGGAGAGGCATTAAAGCCAATTTTAATGCTTTTAAAACCAAAGGTGACATGCATTTAGGCTGGCTTTGTAATAAATTCTGATTTTTTTTTTTATTTGAGGAAAAATGTATAATTGCTAAGTTTATGCAATTTAACAAGGTATTTTTAGCCTCAGAATAATAAGTCCCTTTTAAATCGATGGTCTTTATACTTGTTACAAAGAGTTAATAATATAAAGCAAGTGAAAAGTAAGTGCAGTTATTAAATAACTTATTGATAAGTTGAGCCCAAGAGTTACACCAACCGAGAGAACATGAGAGGAAACTACTGATGAAGTTCGAATATAAACAAATATATAATGCCATTTTGCAGGATTAAGTGCACTGTCTAAGAGAAAAATTTAAGGAAATAATTTAAATAAATGGTATAATAAGATCCTTTTAAGAGACAGCTGTTCAGATCCATATTTAGATTCATGTTCTTTTATCCATTCTATGAATAACAACCAGCTTTTGTTATTTCCTTACATGAAACCATTTTTAAAATAAATTTCAAGTGTTATAAATCACTCAGAATGTAAGGACCCCTAATTCATGCAGTTTTATTGCCACTAAGGAAATCATCATTCTTTTACACTTTGTATCTCTCTGTCTTTTTCTCCCAGTACATGTCTTTATTGTAGGAGCCTCCGTAGTGAAAGTTTGGATGGATGTTTTGTGTTTGTTTGTTTGATTTTTTAAATTTCATGATTGAGAACCCACTATTACAAATCAAAATGTTTTAACATTTTTAAAGGGGAAGAAATTGAACACCCTTGGCAAATATTCTTTACAAAGCCTATAACAAGTAAGTTGATAGACATGTAAATATCAATGTATTTCAAATGTCTGTTTATATGAATTTATGAAGGCTGAAATGGCCTTTATTTTGCAAAAAGCAATTTTGCAGGCCATTAGTCCATAATACAGACTAGCCTCTTCTGCATATTTAAAGAGGAAAGAAAAGGTATGTAAGCAGCCAAGGTACTGAGACTTGGTATAAGCAACTGGACAGGGGTTCACTTCCTTCTACGAGCTGCCTTGCTCATGCATTGGAAAATGCATTTCCATTATTTGGAAACTACACATCACACACACACACGTACACTACTGCACAAGCACAGTACAGCATGGAAGCTCTATGATGCACGTTGCAAATATGTTCAAAGACTAATATACAAACACATTCCTTCTGTCAAACCAGGAACACAAAGTCCACAGCTATTAATGTATCAGAGCCATAACGGCATAAGTTGTGACTACCCAGTAGAAACAATCCGTTGCACTCATAGACAACTTAACCAATCCATTGACATATTAGTAAGACCTACTTCCTAATGAGTCTTGGAGTAATATATTCACGTGCTTAAGTACTGGGAAGAGGATGACAAAGTAGCAAAGCCAACTGCCACCCCCACCCCCCACCCCCGTTTCCCCAGGACCTAGTGGCTTCCCAGTCATGGCACTTCTAGCACCAAAGCTGAGAAAACCCCAGGCAAACTGGACAAGGAAATCATGAATTCGTGTTGATTGGGGCAAGGGCCATAGAGGAAATGAAGTGGAAAATAATAATAATAACCCTGAAAAAAAAATTACAAATCTGAAAAAAAGAATGATTTACATTCATTGTATTAACAAGGAGGGTTACTAGAATTTAAAAAAAAAAAAATTACCTTTAACAGAGGCTTTTAGTCTCAAAAAACGGAAAAGTCCTCAGCATTCAAGTGGCATGACAATTGCAAGTGATTTGCAACTTTTAATATCACCTTGTGCAAAAATGAGCTGTGTTTCAGTTTACTTTCTGGAAAAGAAATGGATTCGGTTGGTCCGATATATTTTAATCATGATTCTGAGTATTTTGGGTGAGGAATCAAAAATTTTATTTTGGCTAATCAGCTAATCCAGATTTTTTTTTTTTTCACGCTGAAAATAGTGATTGTATAAAATTCTGAACTGAAAAGCAGATCAATTTCACAAGAGACTACAGTAAAATTTTTAAAAATTAGACTAAATTTCTGCCTTAAATCAGTGAATGATTAAGACAAAGGTGCCAGTAAAATCTGACAAAACTGATCCAGAAGCAGGCATTTGAAATGTTAGCCCCATAAAAAAAGAGCCCATAAAATTAATCTACCTGGACGTTTTCCATGTTAAATCAGCACAGAAATAACTTTTAAGCACTTAGGACATTAGTTATAAAATGCATGGTCTCCAGGTGTCCATCCACACACAACCTCCCTCGCAGCCGAGCACTGGGATCTCTGCAGCCCACCACATAGAAATCACAGACAACAAGAGAACATCGCATGCCCTTCAGAACCCCTGGAATCTGTGCTCATTCAAAAGGAGAATAACATCAGAGACACAGCAAAAGATTGCGGAAAAGTTGGGAATCCCAAATCATGTGAGTTCGCCAGTATCCCTCTGCCTCTTTTACTCCCCCTACCAAGAAACAGTTTGGTTTCTCTGTACCACTTGTTTAAAACTGTGTATCTGCTGCCGGAGTCTGTATATGATAACGCCACCATATTGTTACAGGGCATCCATATCCCCTTTCAGAGATGAGTGGAGGCTCCGAGAGGTCAGGTGTTTTGCCTGAATGGGGAGCACCCATCCTGGTCCAGCAATGTGGACCCGCTGCCTCCGAGGTCAACTCCCCACCTTGCAGTGGATGGGCGTTCTCTTGCGGGTCAAAAGGAAACTTACCTTTGAGGGGGGAGTAGGACAGAGAGTAAGAACCTGAGCTTCCATGTCCGACAAATCCTGGATGAAATTCTAGCTCTGAGTCTGGCCACTTACATGTAATAGGTCACTTAACCTCGCTGAGCCCTAGCTTCTTCTCATGTATAACAGGGCCACAAGGTTCCTCAAAAAAGTGAGACCTACAATTACCATATGACCCAGTAATTCCACTCCTAGGAATTCCACTCCCAGCAATTCCACCCAAAGGAATTGAAAACAGGGACACAAACAGATAGTTGTGCACAATTGTTCCTTGCAGCGTTCTTCACAATAGGCAAAAGGTGGAAACAACTCAAGTGACTGTCTATCACAGGATGACTGGATCAACAAAATGTGGTCTACCTACACTACGCGATATTATTCAGCCATAAAAATGGATACATTTTCTGATACAGGTTTATGCTAGGTGAAATACGCCAGGCACAAAAGGACAGTGTATGATTCCAAATATATGAAATGTCTACAACAGACAAATTTATAGAGAGAGAAAGTAGACTAGAGGTTATCAGAGGCAGAGCGGGGAAAGCCATGTGGAGTATTGCTTCACGCAGTACAGAATTTCTGTTTGGGGTGATGAAAAATTTCAGAAGTAGATAGTACTTGTGAAGGTCATTAATGACACTGAATTGTACACTTGAAATGGCTGAGATGTAAATTGTATATTATACATATAATACCATGATTCAAAAATGTAAAAACAGGGGCGGACAGTTAGCTCCGTTGGTTAGAGCATGGTGCTCTTAACAAGGTCACCAATTCAATCCCCACATGAGCCAGTGAGCTGCGCAACTAGATTGAAACAACTTCTTGGAGTTGATGGGCCCTGGAAAAACACACTTAAAATAAATTTAAAAGTTTTTTTAAAAAATGTGGAAACAAATAAATGACAGAACCATTAATGATAGCTAATACACAGGGTTTCAGGGAGGAGTAAGCTACAGAGTTCGCAGAAGGAGAGTGGCAAAGAGGTGATACTTGACTAAATATAATTGTCCTTCCCTTCTCTGTCCCAATGCACATGGCACATGACCAGAGCTGCCCTGTGATGTTGGGACCCACCTGGCCTCACCAGCACATGCATTTCTGAGCTCTTGTGGTCCAGCAGCGTCCTGCGCCTCTAGGTTTACAAGACATGTGTTCCTATCAACTCAGGAAGTTTCATTTCTTCAAGAGGAAGGGAAGTAATGGGAAGTCAGTTTCTGACAAAGGCAATTAGCAAGTTACACACACAGGAACTTACTTTTTTCCCTAATCACAAGCTTTACAATTTACTGCATCTAGAAAGAAGCTGAATTTAAAATGCAATTATTGTGCAGTAATTAACTTTGTCCAAATGAGGCCCTTTCAGAATTCAGTTTCTTTAGAGACACGTTACTGAGCCCAGTGTGGTACGTTGCTTTTTTTTTTTTTTTTTTACATTTTTCAATAAAGTTTTTTTTTTTATGGTCAAATTGGTGGATTGAAAAAAAAAAAACTCTGATTCGATATATTTGGGCTCTTTCCAAGAACTCTGTCACAGTGTTCAGAGTTTCAGCCCTCCAATTGTGTGTGTGGGGAGGGGGCGGGGGAGTCTCAGTTCTGTAAATCAAATGTGTTTGTTGCCACATGAAACAGCCTCTCTCAGAAATCTGCCTCCAGCCAGCCAGCCCTAGACAATGACAGCAACAATTAGATGCCGACCCTGCCCTCCCTCCAGAATTAACACGGTTGGGATTTAACATGGCCAGGGCAGTTGGGCCCAGGACAGAGCACCAAGCAAAACCAGGGCTGAGATGGAGAGGCCTTGGAAGGACAATGGGGACATGCAGGGAAAGGGAGGGTGCCTTTTCTTCACCTACTTAATCTCAGTGGAGATTTCTTACTTTTCTTTCTTCCTTTTCGAACATTTGAAAGGTGGCGTATCTTAAAGCACTCTCCCAAATAGTTCTCAAATCTGAAACCTCATCTCCATACGTCGTTAAATAATGTGAGATTTAGAAATACTGGGCCGCGTCATTGCAGACCACCTAGAGGGAAAATTCTGGATGTGGTGATGGCTTTGAATCCCGGACCGCATTTCACATGATTAACCCCATTCTAAACAGAAAGTGAGTCCGGAGGGAGAAACTGACCCTTTCTCCTTATCTCACAAAAACCCCAGTTCTGCAAAGCCAAGGTGTTTCCGGATTCTGCAGAAATTACCAGCCACGTCCACACATTTTTGCCAAGAGGAGGAAAGGAAAAGAGAGAAGAGAAAGAAAGAGGAGAGAGCGAGAACCTCAGCACATATACGTTGGCCCTGCCAAACACTCTCTGTTTAACTTGTAATCAAAACAACTCAAACCCAGTTACTGTTTGCATATCTGCCAAGTTTCTCAATTTCAGCAGTCGGCAGCAGGCCCTCGGTATGACAGGCTGTCTTTCAGATTCCAGCAGAATCTGCCAAAGCCCCAGCTCAGAGCAACTGGTAAATTAAATGCCAGTGAGCAAGGACATTCCTACACCTTTCCTCTGTGCACACAAAGCAGCATCCAGGCCTCTCATCCTGGCAGAGGTGTGGAATACCAGGGGCCTGTGCCCATGTCCCCCTCTCTGGGTCATTACACCTCGGTACCTGCTGGGCATTAGTCAGTGCACGGATGGAGATGGAAATCAACCACCAAGATTTCTTATTAAAAAGAAGCTGGGGTACGGGGTTGGTGTGGAGAGAACCACTCTGCCAATAGATGAAAAGAACACTCTCAAATCAAATAGACTCAGAAAAACTCACTTTCAAGTGCCCAACGATATCATGCAATCTATAGATAACGTTAGGTATTCAGATCCATGGCAAAGTGTAATTGAAAATAAAATAGACATTAAATGCACACGGGCGCATCTTTAAATCTTGCATCCTAAAAGCTTCTTGTGAAACCGGAGATAAGCCTTCCCTTTTCCTAGGAATGTGTAAGCTTTTAAAATCTACTTGACCCTTCTGGGGCCAGGGATTGGACATGCAAGTTCAGCCACTGCCACCCTCCTGGGCGCCGATTAGCATAGCAAATATTAATGAAGAAGCATTGTTTTGACTGTAACTTTGACTATAATTCGCTGATTTAATGACTCACAGTAAGTTTAGGGAGTCCAGGCTGCAATCTTAATTACGCAAATGTGGCCTCGCTGCTGATAATAACAACAGTTAGCGTAAATATCTGGACTGGACAGAAACAAGTAATTAAGGCAGGAGAGACATTCAAATTGGTGGGCCCTGTGGACACTCTAAATGGGACAATGACCTCCTGATTTCCCCCACTTTACCAAAATTTACTTCTATAGTATACAGTATGTTTAAAAAAAAAAAAAACCCTTTAGAGGTGGGGTGCCGGTATACCAAATGACAAGGCGTTAGAATGTAGCTTTGCTTTCAGGTGATGGGGTAAAATGCACTGGCGAGAGAGCGACTGCATGGGGGGAGAGTGGGGCGCAGAGACAGTGCTTTCATTGCCTTCCTGCCTGGACTGACTTGCCAACCAGAGCAGCCAAGGAGAGGGGACCAGGGAGGCTCTGTGTGGTGTGGGTCTGTGCGTGCTGCGTGATCCCTGGGGTCTGTGCGTGCCGTATGGTCCCCGGGGTCGTGCCTCCGTGTGCCTTTGCAAGCACAGGCTCCAGTTTCTGCACCATGGATTGAATGTGCATGCAAGACGGAGACCATGCCGCTAACCTCCCTTCCGCTCTGCTTCCCCTCCTTAGTCCAGGGGCTGAGAAGGGCCTGCAGTGCCCGCGTGCCTTTCATTTGCCGTCGTTTGGCAGGTATCGCTCTGCGAGGCTGCAGAACTGAGAGGATGAAGCACTTTGATGCAGTGCATCGTCAGGGTGATTCTAGCCTCTCAGCCCGGAGACGCTGCTTTCTTTTCCAAGCTCAGGGGCTTCGTTTAAGAGATTTTTTTTTTTTTTTTTAAGCGTAACTCACCAATCGGGATGTTTTCTTTCCCTAAACTAGCAACATTTCCAAAAGAAAACAGAATTGTAAATGTCTCCAAGGTTTAATAGCAAGGCCAATTTACCTGGCGGATGTTTCTAGAGACACAGCCACCACGGGAAAGCTGCTAAGAAAATCCAGTCCCCAAATTTTAATTATAATAGCTAACAGGCAAATTCCTGTTAACTTTCTGTTTTTCAATCAGGGAAACTATGAATGAAGCTGATCACTTTATGGGGGGGACTGTGAGAGAGAGAGAGAGAGAGAGAGACAGAGAGAGAGAGAGAGAGAGAGAGAGAGAGAGAGAGAGAGAGAGAGAGACAGAGAGAGAGACAGAGAGAGAGACAGAGAGAGAGACAGAGAGAGAGAGAGAGAGAGAGAGAGAGAGACAGAGAGAGAGACAGAGAGACAGAGAGAGAGACAGAGAGACAGAGAGACAGAGAGAGAGAGAGAGAGAGAGAGAGAGAGAGAGAGAGATTGCAAACACGAGGCCTTCGCATCCGGCTTCTGATCTTGGTATTTGATTGGGCCCAGCCTCGATTTTGAGAATGAATGTGCCATCGGCAGGGTTTCTTGGCCCCAGTTGCTGCCACTGCTCCCAGCCCACAAAACCTCCTCACAAGACCAGTAGCTCCCAGCACCTTACTGGTATGCTAATACTCCGAGTTGCCTCGATTTGCGATTCCTCTCTGGAAATCGTATTCAGGTTCCTGAGTCCCCGTGGAGGGAGGAGGACGCCAGAGATTTTTTTTTTTTTTTCTGTGCCTGGTCAGACAGGTAAAATAAACTTAGCTCTGATGACAGAAAACATACCTCCCCTCCCTGAGGCCTTTTTTGGTGTGAACAGAAAAGCAGGAGGGTGGCAAGTTAAAACACCAATATAGCCATTTGCATCAGGAGGAGGGAGAAAGGCCAGGTCCCTTTTACAAACTGTTGTTCTCAGTTATTAATTTCTAGCCCTTTGTGCACACTCAAGGAGATGCAGTCTCCACATCTTTATTTACCACTTGGGGGGGCTCCCCCTTTGCTTAAGATGACCCCCTTTCTTTGCATTTGAAAATAAATGTAAAGTTTACCTTGGGAACAAATGATTAATGAAGTGTTTTCAGTGTACTCCAGCTGTTCACCATAATAGAAAAATAACTTGATGTTTGGGGTCCTTAAGCCATTTGATGGCAATTGATTTTTTTTTTTTTGGAGGGGTCGTAGGGGGTAAAGCGATTAAAGGGTTAATATTCAAATCATAAATTTGCAAGGCCTGCATAATGGGAGCGCCACCCTCATAACAATAGGAATTTTTAACAATATCCAGCCTTGTTAGCAAGAGAGTTACATGCATTGAGGGCAATCAGTGTGTCTTGTCAGTTTCTTTTTATCTACCATCTCCAACCACCGAGGAGCCGAAATGAAGCACTTTGGAATTATCAATTTCAGCCACATTTGCATAACAAAGCCCCCGAGGAAGAGGCATGATAAATGTGAAGGACCCCTCTTGGAAAAGGAACTGTCAACCGCGCCCCGAAAGATTCTCCGACCCAGCGCATTCTCCGGGACTGCAGTCAGCGAAAATAAAATGAAAGCATTAAAGAAAGTCATTCTCTCAGAGAGAAAAATCTCCCCCTCTGCACAGAGAGAACTGGATGAAATGACATTATGCATATGAAAATGTCCAGAAAGATGTTTGATTTATGTATGCATTAGATGCAAATTCCATTACGGTGCGCGCGCTGTTGTGTGATTTGGCGCTGAACACATCAGCGCCCTGATCAGATCTGATCTCATTAATTCCGACAAGGAGAGAGAGAGGGAATTGAGAAGAATTTATGGCCTGGACACTTGAAAGAAGTAAATTGTAATTCTGTTTAAAGCTGTAGCGGACCTTTTAAACACCTTTTATTATAGGAAAGAAGCACTCACTTTTATAACGCTGTAAGAACTTACTTAATCTTGTACGGGGGCTTCTGGTTCTCATTGGGGGGAGGGGGGAATCTATGACCTTGTTTAGAGGAAAGAAAAAGAAGAGGAAAATGCCTGCCTTAGACCAAAATTCAGGGAAAACATCACAATAGTAGGATGAAACGAGAAATGCTGCCTCTGTGACTAATTGTGTAAACGCTTGGTTTTAAGGACCATGCTTTGTTTTGTTCTCTCTCTTTTTTTTTTTTCCAGTGGCTTAATATTTTCAAATAAAATACCAAACAACGAGTGGATATTTTTATGGGACTGGGGAGCAGACTTTAAAATGTTAAGATTTTACATTTTAAAAAGGTCTTTCATTGCAGTTACAAACAAAAGTACTACAAAAATATGTGAGGAGAGATGTCCCGGGAAAGGTGTCCTTTGAAGTCTCCCCTTTACTAGAACTGCTTTGGAAACAGTCAATTTCAGACCAAAATTAATATCATCTTCATCACTCAACTGCCAAAACAGTTTTAAAAGGAAATCTATTTCCACAGGGAAAATCCCAGATTGTTCATTTCTACCAATAATGACTCTTGTCTTTCTTTTGCTCCCAAACAAAACCTTAATAAGCCGTTTCCTCTTTTCAGGAACCATAATCACCCTTCATGGGTGAGATGTCCTGTATTTACTTGATAGTGAGTGTAAAGCAGAAAAGTGTCTCATATGTTACAGGATCCAGGAATCATGGTTCCTCCCCCAGTGGTCATGACCCCCTGGGGTGCAGCTCTGCCCAGCAAGTGTTGCGTCCCCCCCCCACGCATCTTTCATCCTAGGGAGCTATGATTTACTGTCTTCCCGGGGCCGAGGTGGGGGCAGAGACTGATTTCGGAAAAGACTGATTTCAGATCCTGTTTGATTTGAGATGGAAATGAAGACGTCAGGGTGGCAGTCTCCCCCAGTGCAGCCTCCAGCTTCCAGGGGTAACCGACCTCCCGTCGGAGTCATTGTTGAGTTTAGCAAACGTTTATCCAAACGGATGCTGCAAAACTTGCACGTGAGCGCAGATAAATAGCGACACGGAGGGCAAAGTGTTGCAGAACCAGGTGAACCTGTTTAAATGTCACATTTTGTCAGAGGCTAATCCTCATGTCTTTCCTCATTTCTTTCCACCCAAACCAAAAAAGTGTCTCCTGTGAGCCGTAGATACCACTGCAGACAGCACACTGGCCTTATTTACTTTGTGCGCCCGTGTTCCTAGCCTCATGTGCTTGCTGTATGTTTTTAAGAATGCGGGGAGTGCATGGCGTCTATTGGTTTGCCTACATTCCGACGTGTAACACCGGCAAATCAGGAAAATAATTGGGTTTTCCTTTGAGAAGAGGGGGGGTGATGCTTCTTGTGATGTTTTAAAAATTCAAAATTTCCTCATTTATCTCCATGATAGCTCTAACCACACCGTTGAAAGGTATATTTAGGCTGCAAAGATTGTATTTTAAAATGTAGAATTTCGAGTCCTCTCACTTGGGGGACTTGAAAGAATTGTGCACATTTTTGAATAGGATTGTCTGCAAGTAAGGGGAAAAAAAACTTACCTTGGCATTATGCGAGTGAGATTTTTTTTTTTTCCCAAGGCGTTTTAATGTGTCTGGGTACGTGTGAAGGCATGCATTGAAAAACACATCCAGTTTGGTCGCCTTCAATTAAATCATCCCTCAAATATACACGGAAGGAAATGTATATGTTATATTTCACAAATAATAAGGGGCCAGTTTTCTCGTATCTTCACACAGTCAGCCAGACCCTTACATCTCTCTCTCTCTCTCTCTCTCTCTCTCTCTCTCTCTCTCTCTCTCTCTCTCTCTCATACACACACACACACACACACACACACACACACACACACACACACACACAATGAATGGGTAAGGCTTGGTGATTAAGGTCATGCTGTTTGTTCATTTCTGTCCTGGCTAATGTGATTGAATTGGAACAATACCTTTGAACTCCCTGGCTCTGATCTGCATACTAATTGATCCCACGTCCTTGACAATGACCTCTAGCCATTAACCACCCATTCTCTGCCCCACTCAAAAGTTGCTATCAAAATCCAGCAACAAAAACTAAAAAGTCCCTCTATAAAAAGCCTCTTCTGAGCAGTGTGTTACTCCCTAGCTCCCCCTGCAAGATGCTTAAGAAATAAAAAGTATTTGTCCATAACTGGAAAAGACATTCAGCTCCAGCTCCTGTCCTGGAACCTGAAGAGCGAGGAGGAGGAGGAGAGAATCTGGTTTTCAGGACTTACCCCTGTGCCTGTCACATTTTATCCTAAAATAAAAATCTGTGATAATAGTCTCTCTGCAAGGTAGTTCCCCAAATCTTCTTTGAGATAGCAGTAGCCTGCACATAAACTTCATTCTTCTAATATCAGTGGACAGGATCGGGTTCCATCTCTGTTTAAAATTTAGGTCTTTTGTTCATTGTAGATTTTTACACGTTAATTTTGTTTTTGTTTTTTCTGTTTTTTTTTTTTTTTTTTTTTTTTTTTTTTTTTTAGATTGCATTAGACACTTATTTGTCTTGATTACCAATTTTTTTGGAGCTCCCTTACATTTTTTGCCCAAGGCTCTTTCCTCACTTGCTATCCCCTATTGCCTCACTTGCCTTTCACTAGTCCAGGCCCTGCTAGTGCCTTTACGGTATCTCTTCTGTGTTCTTAGGGAAGTCCAAAGGAAAGAAACCAGAAATATAATTTCCCCAAAATGTATGTATATTTATCTGCGACCTTAAACGGACACGATAATGAGGTGAAAGTATCATATTCAATGAGAACCATTGACTATCCCACTGAGATGAAGGACTGCTCACGTGGACACACAGACATACAAGCAAAAATATTATTGCCAAAGAGCCACGCTGTAGGCGCCTTTTAAAATTGAGCTGTGCAGTAATGAACTAACCAGTAGCTAGAAGACACCAGCTTTCCATTAATAAGCCAAAGTTATATTGGTGGTGTGGCCTTGAAAAGAAAAAGACATCTCTTCTGAAGAGAAAATTTATCAAAGGAATTGATTAAAAGCAATAGTAATATCAGTCCTAAAGCAAACACTCAAGCAAAATAAGAACACAAAACCTTTTCTTGGAAATTAAGTCATCGATTATATCAGACTGCAGGGCCGTGAACACAACACATCTCATTGCTGGAGGAAGAAACCAGCTGAAACCAAGGAACCTTCAACCATGCTACTCAGGCCACCTTTCCCGGGGACCATCCTGCTGACAGCAAAACAGCACAGGTGCAAAACAAAAGCGCCAAGTGTTTTCCATCATAGCCACACCACGACCTGGCACCTACACTTGTGTTCCAGTGACCTAGAGGCCAGGCACTTGTCCTTTTCAGCCCAGAGTGACCACAGGTCGTAACGCACGTGGACAGCCATACTCAGCGTGCACATTTTCCCTTTTCAGTAAGTAGACACTTTTCTAAGAACACGTTGTTCCAAAGAAGAAAAGAAGAAGAAAAAAAACTGTCGGTAATTTGTCATGAATTTCAATTACTGAAAAACTTTTGATTTTTTCTTTTTTCCTTTTTGCAGAGAAAAAAAAAAAATTGGCACACCTCCAGGTTTTAAGAATGTGGTTAACACAGAGAATGACAGAAACATAAAGATGTGTGTGGGGAGAAAAAGCTCCTAACGTTCAGGTTCACAGAGGCCTGGCTGGGTTTTAAGCCCGAATAAAGGTTCCCGGTGACATGGGTAAGAAAGCGCATTTTGTATTTATGTGGAGGGGATGTGCTGACAGGTTCCACAGTGTTTCTCAGAGCTGACATGTCACAGAAGTGACTCTCGGCGTCCCAGAGTCACACACATATCAGGAAGCTCGTCTATACTCGCAAACTCACTGCACATAAAGGGTTTTGGAGAAGATATAAAGAATCATTTTGCGATTGAAAACTATGAGGGGATTTTTTTTTTTTCCTCCTCTCAGATACACAGAATACTTACCAAACGGGAGCAGAACTTTTTTTTGAAATGTGCAACTGTGTGAAATTTGTCTGGTTTCAGATTTACACAAAAATTTGGAACCATCTTGTTTTCATCCAAACAAATTCAAACTGAAGAACCTCTTAACTAAGCTGGGAGCATATTTGCACCAAGAAACCGATGTTCCTAATTCATTAACCTACAAGCGTTTGGTACCAGTTGAGCTCACCACATGTGCCCAACCAGGGACTTATTTTTGTCATTGTTCCCTTTGATTGAAGGCTGACTCTCCACCAGCACAAAACCTTTTAATTTCCCAGGTATGAGGTGGGAGATTTAAAAAAACAAAAACAGAAAAACAACCTGGCATAATATCTATTCTCTGCTCTTAAGAAATAATTCTTGAATTTTGAGGAGCTTGGTACACAGTTGGGGTTGAATGAATGTTTATCAAATAAGTAAATGAATCAAACTAGCATGCTTGAAGTTGTAACACGAGATAGTGTATAATTAAAACATCAAATGGCATAATCCAGGTCATTCCAATAGGAGTTTAGAGGTCAGAGGAAGCAGGAAAAGTCAGAATAGACACTCCTACCAGCACAAGCCCAGATAATTTAAAAGGGGCTTTGCATCAATTATTATATCCGACCCCGTGCACAGTCCTGGCTGGTGGCAGGAGATACCAAAGAGAAAGCCCCCGTCTCCATTATGTGCATCAGGCCACAAAACAATACACGTCATGGAGAAAACTTCGTCACGAAGGGGACATGACATCCTACGGACTCTCAGTGCGGTGTGTTCGTATTCCATGAACAGTGGTTAAGAAAGCTGTCATATGATAGGTGCCATTTTAGTACGGACACAAAGAAGCAAAGGGAGAAAGCATATGTCTCTCCAGGGGGAAATTAAAAAAACCTGAGTAGAGGGAAGAACAAGTTCAAAGGCTGGGAGGGCCGGGTCCACTTGGCACATTCAGGACACACAGGGGGTCGAGTTTGGAGCAGAATGATCAAATAAGAGGAGGTGGGGTGAGAAGTCCTGCAGGACCTGAAAGCCACTGTAAGGATGCAAAACCACTGGAGAGCTCTGAGCAGTGTCCTGATCTGAGGGCAATGAGGAAGGACCGTTCTCAGGGTGTGTGGGAAGGTCAAAGGTCAAAGTGCAGGCTCAGCGGGTGCAGGCACAACCCCCACCTGAAGGCCCCCAGGTGAACGGAGCCAGCAAAAGCCGGATCAAGAGCCCCAGTTTCAGAAACTCACGTTTTCTCACTTTATAAAAAGAAGGCAAGTACATAAGTATACAACAAAGGGGAGGAAAAATGAACCACGTGTTCTCCCATTTTTCATCACTCTTGTATGTAATGCCTCCATTCTCTGATCTGTGACGGTGTGTTAAAAACACATTGGTAAGGCAGAGAAGGGGGAGAAAAAGCAGGAAGGGTCCTTCATTTGTCCTGTGTCAGCATCATTGTAAAGGTCGCTCCACTGGACTCTTCTAAGTGGCAGGGCTCCTTTGGGGCCGTTTGTGGATTGGGAGGTGGTCCGTCTCCAGGGGCTCCTGCTACTTCCTGGGGTCCAAAAAGATGCAGGATGGTCAAGAACTCCGAGCTCTGCCCCTCCCCCTCTCATTAAACTTGTCTGGACCTCAGTTTCCTAATCTGTGAAATGGGGGAGAGGAAGCATCTAATGCAGATTCTGGCCACCTCCAGAGTGGGGGGACACCCAGAGGAAATAACAAATGTGAAAGTTCTTTGCCAGATGCAACTGTAATTATATTTATATAATTATATTATTAGGTTTGTTAAAAAAAAAAAAAAACAGGTAGAATAAGAGAAGAAAACTAAACAATGAGAAAACTCAACAGCCTAGACAATCTATGCTAATTATAAATATATAAATATAAATGTGCATATTTTTACAATGCAAATTTTTAACAATATATGTAAAAGAATAAAAATTACTTATAGTTTTACTATCCAGAAAAACAAAATTAACTTTTCACTCTATTTCCTTCCAGAATTTTTCATTTTTAAACAGAAATATAAATATTTGCTAAGTAGTTATATAATGCACATGTATATATAATATGACATAACTATAAGTCATATTAATAAGTCATATAACCATATCCTATGATATAACAGGGCCATAGTTATAAGTTATTGACACACTACATATATACTTATAAATTATTTCATATGGTTATAGAAATACTTGTACACTTACGTATATACATATAGCAAATACAATGCAGATTTACATTATTAAATATATTATTATAAAATAGGTACAATTTTAAATTTTTTTAAATAGGTAAATTTAACATGTATTGTTAAAAACCAGCAGTATGAAAAAAAGTCTCCCCCATCTCTACCAGTTTTCCTCAGAAAAGCAATAGCTTTTCCCACTGATGAATGGTGGCATACTGGCACACTGTTCTACATCTTCCTTTTTTCACTCAAAATATGTCTTGGAGATCATTCCATATCAGCAGATATATAGATGTGCTTCTTTCTTTTTAATGGCTGCATAGTATTATACTGTAAGGATATTTTATATTTTATTTAATCTACAAATCTAAGTTAGGTTGTTTCCAGTCAACCACTAACTCAAACAAAGCTTCAAAGAGCACATTTTTTGGTGACAATATGTCAGGGAATCAGAAAGCTAAATTGTTAAAGTGGAACTGCCAAGTTAAAGAGTATGAATCGTGCTCAGTTGGATACATCTGACCGTTCACACATAGCGTGCGTGCAAAGACCGGTTTCCCTTTCTCATTTCCATTTTGCATTTCTTTAGTCTGAAACAGTTGAGAAATTATTTTGAATAGTCATTTGTGGTTCTTTTTGGGTGAACCGTCTACTAATGTGCTTTCTCTACTTTTCAATTGGATTGTTTTTCTATGTTAATCATTTACAGGAGCTCTTTATGTATTAAGGAAATTAGTCTAATAGGTCATATGTGTTGCAGAATGAGAGTTTTAAATTTATGAAAAGTAAAATGTATCCATCTTTACTATTATGGCTTCTGGATGTTGTGTCATGCTTCAAAAGGCTTTCCTATCCTGAGATTACTGAGAGAGAAATTACACTGACGAGCAAGAGGAAGAGCAGCACCAGGTAAAGAGGACGCTCGTAAAGAAACAGGCACGTTCCAAGAGTGGAGAGAGGACCACAGTGGCTGGGAGCAGGTTGAGGAGGGATGTGGGAGAGCCCACAATGGAAGACGATCAAGAGGAATGATCTGTGGGACGAATGAGGAACCTTTGAATGGTTTTATTCAAGGAGGGACTTAACCTGACTCACATGCTCTGAAAGCATCACTGCGGTGTGAGTAAGGGATTGGCAGGTGGCAAGAGAGGAAGCAAGGGGACCTGGAGCCCAGGTGGTGTCGGTGACCTGGATGAGGGTGAGGGCGGGAGCTGTTCAGGTGGGGAGACATGGGGAGATTTCTGACACCTGTAATGGGGACCAAAGGCGAGGAAGTTGCCATGAAAGAATGCCAGGTGGCTGGAGATCCCATTTAAGGGAGCAGTAAAAACCAGAAGAGATGGGCAGCAGAGACAAACAATTCACTTTGGGACATGGTGGCCTGGACACACCCTTAAGAAATCCATGTGGCGATGTCCAGAAGGCAGCCATAGGATCATGGTGCTAAGAAAATAACTACCTAGGTACTCATAAGTACCTGGAGACATTACTTAACCTTTCTCAGTCACAGTCTCCTCCTCTGCAAAATGAAGGCAATAACTTAGAAGGCGATAATGATGTAAGCACCTAGCATGGGCCCAGCACACAGTAGGTGCTCCTAACATAGCCATATCTCTTCACCCTCCTCCTCCCACGTCAAGTAGGTAGTTCTTATATGTCAAAAACATACATGTATTCATCTGGTTGTCCTGCCGTAAAGTACCATCAACTGGGTTGCTTAAACCACAAAAGTTTATTTTCTCACAACTCTGGAAGCCCTAAGTCTAAGACGAAGGTGTAGTTATGGTTGGTCCTTGTGAGGCCTCTGTCGTTGGCTGGTAGATGGCTGTCTTCTCCCTGTGTCCTCACGTCATCTTCTCTCTTTACACGTCTGTGTCCCAGTTTCCTTTGCCTGTAAGGACACTAGTCCTATCGGATTAGGACCCACCCTGTTGACCTTATTTTACCTTAGTTACCTCTAAAGAGCCTGTTTCCAAATACAGTCAACATTCTGAGATATTGGGGTTAGGACTTCAACTTACAAATCTGGGGGATACAACTCCACCCATCACAGTGTGCATGGTAAGTTTCACGTGCCCTCCTGGGCTCTGAGGATACAGGGGTGAGTGAGGCCAGTCCTTGCCCTCAGGAAGCACAGGGTCCAGTGGGGGACAAATCGTGTAGCATGTAATGAAGCAATCAATCGAGTGTAATCGATCAGAGAGCCAGATGTGCGATCTGTAACAGTCAGTGTGTAAAAGCACTGGGAAAGCAGGAAAGGGGAAGTAATTGTGCTCCACTGGAGGGCTAGTGCAAACACAGGCATACCTTGACTGCACAGAGCAAATGCTGTTTTTTTCTAACCTTCATCAGAATTTAACGTGCACTGTCCTATTTCATGGTTTGCAGGGCATTTTCACACCTACGATATCACTGAATCAGCGAAGGGCCCAGGAGTGGGGCAGGGTCAGGGTTCACGTCCTGCTTTCACCGCTGGGTGAACTGAGGCACAGGTGTGTGGTGATGTGACTCATCCATTCGGCCCTCCGTCCTGACACCCTCCTGACACCCAGGAAAGCATCGTGCACAAAAACAAGACTTGGACAGATAGAATACCAGGCGGAACCCCCTGAAAAGGTGCACTCGAAAAGGTTATTCTAAAAACCAACAAAACAAACGAGTTTTTGTGCCAAATCAAAAATAGGGTTTAGACCCCGCTGGCCCTTTCCTGCTGCCCCTCATCCAGTGCATCACAGTGACTGTCAGGCCAGGAGGGTGCCAACAGTCACAAAGGTAGGACAACCCTCTGTCACCGCTGAGCTCCTTTCAGCTCCTTCTTGGGCCACATAAAGTCACTCAAAGAAAAAGATATAATTAAACAGTGACGACCAGGCAGAAGGCTTCCTGGGACACATAATGTGAGGTTAACAGCGCAAGTCTTGACCCTCCATTGGCCTGTTAGGAAGCTGGTAAAGACAGATAAACAGACCCTGACGGCTGCCATAAACCTCAGAAGTTAATTTAAAACACTCCTGTCCATCACACTCTGTCCTGCCTCTTCCACACATAAAAACGTGTGAAGGTCTGCTTCTGTCTTGTTTCCCAGGCAAAAATACTGAAGATGTAGTAGGTATCACTAGTGGCGAGGGGAACTAAAGAATTTGACTTTCTCATTTTGCCTCTAAGCCTGACCCGTTCACTGCAAGAAAGACAGTTTCCTGACCCCACACCCACACCTTCCTCAATGCAGGTCCTCATGGAAATCACTCCTTGACACACATCGTGATGGAAGCAATAAAGGTTTTCTCCTCCGGATGAGTGAGTGTGTGTTTGCATGAGTGTGTTTGCATGTGTTTCATATTTGTGTACTTGTGTGCATGGTTAGGGTGTGTGTGTGTGTGTGTGTGTGTGTGTGTGTGTGTGTGTGTGTGCACATGTACATTTGTAGGTGAGCAAGTGTTGAAGTAAGGGCATTGAGTTAAGAAGTAGAGAGGTAAATGCTGAGAAATTCAATGAGAAAATCCCAAGGCTGGTCTGGGGTCTCTGAGCCCCACAAAGCAAACCAGAAGGTTTGCCATACTCTTCCCAGTAAATAATTATTAAGTGTCTCTTTTAGACACTGGTGCTACGAGATGGGTTTACAGTCTATTTAGGAAACAGAGAAAATAAAGGAGCAAACAAATAAAGGTACAAGATGGTTTCGGCTCGCAGTACTAAGTGCTAAGAGGGGAGGGATGCAGGGTGATTTGGTAGAGCCACTAGATGGTAGGGAGCAGAGGCAGTGCAGGGGCGACCCCAGCCACCAGAAGGGTCCTGGCAGGTGGACATCAGGACTGGGAGTCCCGGGCTGGGAGCTGTGAGCACACAGGCCTTAAGCTTGGAATGCCAAGTTCAAGAATTACTCTTATCTATTTCACTGTTGCCTCCCCAGCCTTTATCAATTCTTTGCTGCTGTCATTTTTGTTGATTAGCCTGATGTCTTCTGTGCTATGGAGATAAAAATGTCCCACTGCCAGACTCGGGCTATTTGGTGGAGGGGAGCCAAGGACAATACCAGGGCAGTCAGGCTGGCGACGTGATCCAGGAAACTTCTCCCACCTGTACGGAGCCCAGCCAATACTGAGCCTGCTGTCAGGACTTTTCAGAGACCTGTTACATTAAATTCCTGCCTTACGTTGACAGAAGTTCTGGGTTCATTCCAGGCTCTTCTCTCCTGCTTGGCAGAAACTGAGCAATCAGCAGTTAGAAAGGGAGACAGAAACTAAGACAAATTAAGAGAAAAGCAGTTGCATGATACAGACAAAGGTACCTTTGACTGACAGGATGGTGTACTCCCCAGCGAATGCTCGGAGAGTTAACCTAAGTCCCTCAGGAGGTGACATAGGATCAACTTCCCTGGCTGAACTCACTGGCCGACATGCCCAGCCTGAGAGATACTGGACTGGACCCTGCCTCAGCCTGAAGGCCCCTGAGAATGCCTGGCACTGGAGCCAGCAGCCCAGCAGGTGGGAGCACCTCCCAGCCAATCAGGAGACAGCAGGATGTTGTCCCCTCTGGGCATGATGTCTGCCCAGGATCTGCCCGGGACTCCCAGTGCACATGAGGCTCTCCTGAGAAGAATACAGAGGATATGAGAACTTGAAGCACACCTCTGACGAGAACACTCTTGCTGACAGTTTGAGAAACACTCTGAAACTGTAGACAAACATTTGCGTCCATAGACTTATAAGCATCTTGGGCCCCAGGAGAGGATCTAAAGTTTTCACCAGATTCACTAAAGTCTGTGATCTCCAAAATATTAAGAACATCCACACACACTGTTCCCGTTGCTATCAAAAGGGTCGACCTCCTCCCCTACACTCTGCTCCTTGTCTTTCAAGACCAAGACCAAGTGTATCTCTCCATGAACCCTTTCCTGACAACCCTTCCCTCTCTTCTCTGAGTCATCTCGGGACCTAGCACGTAGGTCTCCGTGTCTTCCACTCTGTATTACAATCGATTATTTTCAAAGCCTCGCTTCCTCCCCAGAGGGCGACCTCTCGCGGACCAATGATATCTTGTTTGCATAACCACCCACAGGGTCCAGGACACAGCCTGACAGGTGTGCTGTGCTCAGCAAACGTTTCCATGAGCAAATGACTGCCATTCTGTTTCAACAAAGATGCTGCTTGGATGAGCCACCCCAAGCCTGCCTGTCCTCATCCTAGGACATCAGAAGCCGGGCGGAGAGGTGGTCTCTGCTCTGCAGCCTCCTAGAATTTGGAGAGCAGCCAAAGTCCTGTCAGTGGATGAGGCCCCCTCCGTGGACCGTCAGCGGGATGAACTCGAGATGCAAATCAAGAAAATGGCATGGCAATCACGCTCTTGAAATTCAAACTCCCACATTCAATTATAAATTAGATTTAGATTATTGAGGAGGTAGAGGGAAGTGTGATCTGGGTGAATCGCACTGGTGTTAACGGAATCCTGTCCTAGTGAAATGGTTTCCCATCATCCTCAGTGTTTAAATGGACATGTCCAAGGCCATTCGCCCTGTGTGTCATCGCTAATAGACGTGTCTGTCACCATTGCAATCTCTTTGCTGTGCTCGAGTGCATTGTTGGCTGCAGTTTTCCATCCTCCCTGATCCCGTGGCCTCATGAAGGGTGGAATGGACTTCCCAGCCCGGTGCCTTTGGCCTTGGCCATTGGACTTGCTTTGGTCCATACTGAATGGGCAGAGTGACGGTGTGTCAGTTCTGAGCTGGGCCCCAGAGACCTCGTATGTTTCTGCTTATCCTGTTGCTCTCTTGAAACAGCCAAGAGAAGACCATGTGCGTCCTGGAGGAAAAAGCAGGGCTGTCCCAGCCAACAGATGCATGGGCAGTACATGGTGGTTGCTGCAAACCGTAAGTTTGTACAGTTGCTTGTTACTTAGCGTTATGATGTCAACAACTAAGGGATACATCACTTTTAATTTTAAAAAATGTTTTTTTTTAACTGATCTGTAACAAATTACCATAGAGTCTTAAAACCATGTGAATGAATTGTTTCCACGGGTCAGGAAACTATTCTTTACTTCCATCTCCAAATGTAAAATTTCCTTAATTTATTTTTCCTCCATCCCTTGCCATGGGAGTTTGACAGAAATTCAACAGCAGGAATTTCTAGTCTGAAGGAAATTTCAGCCTGCCCCCTTTCTCCACCCTGAGCACCAAACCCCAGACCATGATAGGTCTTAGCAAGAGTTTAGGGGGAAAATCCCACAGGTAGAGAGAACACGGACACCTTCGAAACAGGTGTCAGTAAATGCGCTTCCTGGAGCTCAGTGAGCCCCACCACAAACATCCCTGCATGAGATGCCCTGACACGCGTGGGTTTTGGCCCCCATCAGCCCGACGGTGTGGCCACTGTAACTGGCCACATAGCAAGTGAACGGTTACATGATACCACTGGCTCTGAGAGATAAAAGTTCACATCCTGGCTTTATAACATTTGAGTTATGGCCAATTGCATTTCACACACACACACACACACACACACACACACACACACACACACAGATGACGGATTCCTAATATTTCTATAGTGAACACTGGTTACTTTTCCTGGGTTTAGTCCTCCACCTCTTATTGACCTTGGGAAAGTCACTTACTGTCTCTGCACTTCAGCTCCTTTATCTATCAAACAGCAATAGTGATAATAGCAATAATAATGACCTCAGGACGAACCCAGCCACACAGAGCTGTGAGCATAAGGGGAATAGTAGAGCAAGACTCGCACAGGTCGTGCTTGGCTTCTTGGAGACCTTACCGTCACACCATGGAAAGTGAAAGTAAGTTAGGCTTCGTCCCTACCCTCAGAGAGGTGAAGGCTAGCGGAGAAGATGGAAGTGAAGAAGTACTTCACATTTTATTTTTTCCCCAAAGCGAAAAAGAGTTTAATGCTTAAAAAGATACAAGGAAGGAAAATGAACAAGGATGAAAATTGGAGGGAGGGAGTGATGAGAGCTCAGCAATTCTATATTTGCATCTCACGAAATGCTGGTCCTGTCGGTCCCTCATTCTCATTTGAAATGAAATACTGCCAACAGGGAATGTGCTCTTGGACTCAGGAGCACAAGAGAGGGGTCATCTCAGAACCACGAGGTCAGTGAGGAAGGCGTCCTTCGGAAAATGAGGGTATCAGCTTCTGCAGCCCACAGCTGTTTCTGGAACCTCTTTGTTTATAACTGGCAGTACATAAACTCAAAATTTTAATGCACGTTCAATTCAGATGCAAATGGCTCTGTCCAAGTGGTAAATGCGAAAGAAAGGCCAGGGTGACAGCAGGGACATTATTCCTTCCCGAACCATCTCGGTGTTCTCTGAATCACAACGATATAAGTTTGGGTAGTGAACTATCTATCACCTCTGGTATGAGTAATGAGGGACCATCCTCCATACGTTCTCCCCGTGAGCTCGATGGCAAATCCAATTAGTTATCTCTGAGGACAACCCGTAAATATTATCAGGACATAAAATATTGTGGGCATTTGGAAAGAAAATACAGTCATCCAAATATTGATGTTTTTCAACTGAGCATAGGAATTGGAATTTTAGAACAGGAAGCAGCTTAAGACATAACTCGCTCATGCTCCTTGCTTCAGAGACGAGCAGTTGAAGGTCCAGTAGGTTCAGTTTTTGTTTTCGTTCATTTGTCCATCCATTCATTCATGAGATACACAAGCCCAGAGGCCGCCTCTCTACGAGGCCCTGTGTAAAGGCTGGGAATTCAAAGGTAAATAACACACAACTGAGGACCGCACAGTCAGCTGTGAGAACTAGACAAGTAAACTGTCTGCTTTCATTTCCGAAATGACTATAAAGACAGGTAAACCCAAGGCTCTGGGCAGGACTAGGCTTGGACCTCCAATCCAGTCAGAGGTATCACGGAGGGCTTCTTGGAAGAGGTCACATCTGAAACGAGTCTTGAAGGCTGGGCTGATGTGTTTCTATATGCCCGGCATCTAGCACAGGCCAGGTGTGCTTGACATGAGTGTATATGAAGAAATGATTGCTTACAGCATTTAAGTAACTACTGTATTTGCAGGGATTGTTGTAAACTCACATGCAAAGTGGTATCTTTACTGAGTAAAGAGACCAGATGTGAAACACCAGGCAGTGGGATGATGGTGACCTGCATAGTGCGTGCCCCATGCAAACAGAGTCAGTGTTTTTCATGCACAGCGTGGGCTCAGGGTGGCCGGAGCTCTCAATGTAGTCAACAGAAATTCAAAATCTAAAATTGTCTGACGAAACCTCCCTATTTGTATACTAGTACGTAAGCAACTGATTCAAAATGTTGAAACACCTTTTGAGGGAGGGCTCCACAGTAGGCATGCTTGGTCGTCTGTGGGCCAGGGGCTGCCAGTTTGTAACGTCTGATTTCTTAAGTGTGAGGAAATCTCAACAGAAGTTCTGTCGGCTTGACTGAATTGCATCCCCATTGAAGTTAATTGTAGGGATGGGGACATCGAGGAACACGGCAGATAATAAACATGTCCCTGTTCTTTAACATCCCCTCACTGAAAACAACGAACCGATGAATGAACAGGTGAGCCAGACAGCAGAGCCCAGGGAGGGATCCTGGGCAGAGGAAACTGTATACGCGGAGAAGACACGTGGGGCTCAGGACACTGGTCAGACCGTACGTATCCTAAGGCACAGTGCTGGGATTCGAGATCACAAAGAGATAGGATTAGGCCAGGAGCCGTGAATACCTGGCCAGGGAACATGAACGCTCTTCTGAAATTACTGCACAAGGACTCAGGCAGGATTCTCACCTGTTCTGTGACTTTGTTTCTCCAACTGTGGAATGGGGACGGCGGGAGTGCCTGCTTTATAAGGCTGTTATGAGAACTCCATGAGCCGATAAACAGAACGGGGCCCGAGGCCTATCGAGATGTCTGAACGGTTCAGTACTGCAGCTCTCATGATCGCGTCACTATTATGTCAGCCCTTGCCTATTTCTGCCCGTGCTGGACCAGCCAGTCCCTGGACACAGGAAATACTCAGGCAAGTGACAGCACTCCAGCTGCAGAGAATGTCACCTTGCCAGCAGTGCCGGGGTCCCTGCCAGGTCTCTTTCTTCACTCTATGTTCTCAGTGAACAGATGACAGAAAACGAGGCTGCTCTGCCTTTGATGGGCTCTCGCTGGGATGACAAGCTGGAGGCCTGGAGAGAGGAGATGCCATCCCCTTCCTGCTCCCGTCCCACGGGGACCTGGTGACGTGTCATTTGGAGATTTGAATTCGTGGATCCCAGTGGCTTGGACTTAAAGGAAGTATACGCCTGCAGAGTTTTGAACGGTGCTAAGTAGTCATGACAGCACCAGGTGCCACTCACCTGCTGGCCTACAGTGTCCAGGACGCTGCCCAACAGCACTGAGGCGGCAGTGATGGTCTCCACTCCCCAGAGGAAGAGACTGATGGTCTTCAAGTTCAGAGAGTTGCCGGAGGCCACACCACAAATGGGCAGGGGAGACGACTCAGGCACAGGATTCTGTCACTGCAGCCCAGAGAAGCCGGTTGTGGCACCACCCTTAGCGGGCCTGTCCTGCAAGGGGCTGGGTACAGAAGAAGTTGGATCTAGTGGGGGAGCTGGGTGGGGAGACACTGCTCCAGAGGAAGTGGGGGGGTGGGCATCACTGCAGTGAACACCCACCCTCACCCTGTGCAGGGGTTGCTTTCACTCCTACCCCCCATAAATTAATAAATAAACCCGGAACAAGAACAAGAAAAAAAAAAAAAGTTTCTGACTTTCCGTAACCTTTTCTTAGAGTTCAGGTTATTTCTTTAATGCATTTCTCTACTTTAAAATTGTCTCCTTAGCCTCCCAAGGGAAACCAATATAATACACCATCACATTTCTCACTGGAGAAAAAAGAACACTTACTCTTAATAGGTGGCAATTTTGCCAGATGTTATTGACATAGTAAGTGCGAAATTTCCGTGATAGTCAATGCAGAGTGCAGCAGATTAAAGAACAATGAGCCACAGTGCAAAATGAAGTTTCAAAAGCCCCAGTGTCAAAGTCAGGGAAGGTGTGAAAAAATTACATCTTCGCAACACTATTAAAGAGCAAGTTTACTAATTACTGTATCCGGCACAAGTTTCAAAGTAAATTCCCTGAGACTAGGGAAAGTTTTACAAGTGTTATTTTTTTCCCTCTCCGCTTGTCAGCATTTCTTTCTGGGTGGCAGAGAAAGAGAGAGAGAGGAAAAGAGGGAGAGAGGAAGAGAGAGAGAGAACCACACGTGGAGAGGAGGGCTGGACCATCCCTTACCGCACAGAATGGGAGGGGCTGCTGCGGGGCCAACTTTGAAGAACAAGCTGGGACGCCCATCAACTAGCCTCATGGACACGCCCTGGCCAATAGCAACGCTTTGTCCAGTGCCAGAGAATCCATAGGCCAGGCCCTGTGACGGAGGCAAGGTGGGCAGCAAATCCACACGGCACACCCGTGAGGTGGGACTCGCGCCCACCCTCCTCCAGAGCTGATTTGTAGATGAGGAAACCGAAGCTGAGACACAGCCCGGGGTCTCCAAGTCAGGCCCTCTGTCCCCAACGCGCCACCCCATCCTCTGCTGTTTCTTTCTAGTACCTCGGTGCATTTTAAATTGTTTTTGAAGCAGTGAAAATCCTTGTCCAAATGAAATATTAAACAAATATCAAAAATATAAAACAGATGAAAACATCTATTTTGCATAGGAGTGGGGCAGTAGGATTCCTTGGGGTTCCAAAGTATAGCCCTCCTGGTTTTCTGTGTTCTGTGGGATCCTTGAGTGGACTCCATCGGTGACCCGCATCTGTGCGTGGGAGTATGTGTGAATGTGCGCGCACACACATGCACATGCACCTACACGCATGCACACGCATACAAACACATGCACACACATGTACACACATGTGCACACATGCACATGCACCTACACGCAGGCGCACACATGCACACACACATGCACATGTACACACACATAGAAAGGGCTCATGGAATTTAACAGATTCCCAAAGACATTTGCGATTCTTCCCAAATTCAAAACATCAACTCTTCAGTAAATACCTGGCGTTGATCCTGCTGGGGCAGCTCCACTGACTCCTCTGACGAATGCCCCCAATTCCCTGAGACCCTGACTCAATAAAAACCACAATTCCTGGAAAATACAGTCAGGGCCAGCTAGTTTTTCTAATTAAACTTTTTTAGTCTGAGATAACTGGAGTCACGTGTGGTGGTTAAGAAGCGCTGCAGAGAAATCTGGTGTCCCCCCCACCGCGTCGCCCCAAGGGCACATCTCCCATAATCACAGATAAGGTCACACCTTAACCAGGTATCTGATACAATCCTCTGACCGTTTCCAAGTCCCCAGATTTTGTGTGCGCACGCGTGTGAAAAGCTTCTCAAAAGAGTGAACGTCCTTGTAAAACCACTTCGACTCTGGGGAGAACCACGATGAAAGGCGGAGTGACCCACCTGGTCCTGAGCGCAGAGGATCTGAAGGGCGCCTTGACCCAGGGTGAAGGGACCGCAGTGGGTGTGAAGCCAGGACACGGCCGTGGGGGCGCCTCGAGGCCCAGCCTGGGGGTGGCCACTGCTCGGGGCAGATGAGCGGGCAGAATCAGCCCCCGTCTGACTCACAGAGACTCAGATCCCACCAGCTTTACAGATGAGAGCCACTGCCCTGGGGGTTGCTGGGAGCAAACAATGAGGAACTGCCAGGGGTGGAGACAGTGAGAGACAAAACGGCCCACAGTTGTCAAGCCCGTGGCTCTATACATGGCTTCTGCTGTGGTTCCAAGGACTTCACTCACTCACTGGGCAAGAACAGAAATGCAAATGATACAGGCCGGGGCTGCCGTCTTGGGGAGATTCTTCATTTAGCATCCCTGGACCCCAATTTCCCCAGCTTGCACTGTCCTTTCATTCTCCTAGACTGTCCCCAGCCCTTCCCACACACAGACCCAGAGACGTCCAATGACAGAGTCCTTCAGTGCTGGCTGGGACATTAGGTCATCAAGTTCAACCCCTTCATCTCACAGATGGAGAAACTGAGGCTGCAGAACAGATGGGGAACCCTGCACCCGCACAGGCAGGGAGCAAAATGAAGCAAAGTACAGATATGACATCAATTATAGAATCCAGTGCGATGTCACCCCAGCCACAGAGCTGGTCACCTGGCAGATCTGTAACCTCTCAGAGCCCAGTTTTGCCATCTATACCAGAGGTTGACAAACCACGTTTTAAAAACAGCTAGGAAGTAAAGTTTTTAGTCTTTGTGGCCAGAAGCTCCCAACTAACTCAACTCTGTGTTACGGCTTGGAAGCAGCTATAAACAATATGTAAATAATTGAGCATGGCTGTACTCCATTGAAACGTGATTTACAAAAGCAGGTGGCAAGCAGGATTCAGCTCAGGAGCCACAGTTTGGAGACTCTGCATCTATATAATCACTAAATTAACACTTCCCTTGTAGAGCTCTGATGAATATCATCGATGGAGCGCATGGAATTCTCTAGAAGAATACCTGACTCATAATGGGCGTGTCGGGTATTTTGCTTTTTTCCGTAATGTACAGTATTCAAACACATATCCTATGGATCTAATCATGGCGTGAAGGATGCCTGCATGATGCTCAGATACTGGCAAAGTATCTTTCTCAAAGCTTTCAGCAGAGGCCTGCGGGCAAGGAACAGAAATTCACATTTTCAGATAGGTCTTCTGTTTATATTTCAAAGAGGCTCTTGACCCAGCAAAGGCAAAAACACTTAAGTTACTGCATGTGATTTAACAATACCTTATCTGGAGACCTAAGGACAACTCACCAGGAACAAGCTTAACAGCGTGTGAAGCCGCCCAACAGCCCACAAGTCAACTTCAGGCAGCAGCTGGGCACAAAAACACTCACTGAAGACTTGGCTTCTTAGCTCAGACCATCAACACAGGTCAGAAGTACTCACACAGAGCACATGACAAAGAGCAGAGGGAGGGGTGGAGCAGCACATGCAAAGGGCATGAGGCAGGATAGCAGCACATCTGAGGCAGAGAGAAGAGCAGAGGGGCCTGGAACATAATGTACTGTGAGCCCTGGCTCCAGCTGAGTCCCAGCCCAAGAGAGGAGTACCTAGAAGGCAGGGAAGGCTTCATGGAGGAGGTGACCTGGGTATTGAAGAATGAATCCAAGCTTGTCAGGAGGAAAAAAAAGGAAAAGCATTTCAGGAGAGAAGCAGAGGATTCAAAAATATAGACACCCAGGGGAGTGTGCCATGACATAGAATTTCAAGTACAGGAAAAAGTTGAAGTGGTAAAAGTATGTTTGGAGATGAACTCACACACAGGATAGGCACCTCGTCTTCCACTGCAGAGCTGGATGGAATCAGCCACACACAATGGGCCTGCAGGTAGCACCAAGAAAACCACCCTTTTGTGGTAGAACAGGCCTCGTTACATTGCGGTTCCCCACAGGCCCTCAGTTTCTTCTGGGCAAAGACTGAGTGTCTGTCATTCATGTCTCTCATCCTAGGCCTCCAGCTGTGCCTGGTCTGGGGACACAGTAACTGTTTGCTGAGTGAATACACGAACAAGTAAATTCAACTTCATTTTATTTGTCCAGATGCACAAAGAACTGCCTTCAGTTTAATAATAAAACGCAAACTTCCCAGCCTTCCTTGGAAGGAAAAACCTTCTGTGCAGTTCTGGCGGTTTTTTCTGCGTGGTGTCACGAGGCATGCAAACCATCCACACTGATTTGGGTCCTGTTCACAAGCTCTTCTAACGCTGAACACGCCAGTGGCTGCTTTGTTTGCAGGGTACGTGTTATCTAGCTGAAGACATAGCCTTCGCTTTCTCCTTTCGACAGCATTTATTGTGTTCATCTACTTCTACATTTCTTCTTCATACCTGGGCTCGCTTCTACCAAATCGTTCTTCAACAGAAGTCACTTTAGTTCAAGGTCACAATTCTGTTGGGACATTTTGGGCTCAGCCTCTACCCAGAGACAGGGATCAAAGATAAAGAGGTGATGGTGTCTCCCCAGCACCTCTCCGTGGGGACAAACGAGAGCAGATTTGTTTGGAAAACCTTCAGGACCATCAGGTGTGGAATGTCCCTCTCATTGAAACCAGATTCTTCCTCAGGGACTCCCAGTAACCTATCAGCTGCCATGAGCAGCTAAGAAGCAGTGGCCCCACTGTGCCCAGGAAGGAGATGGACTAAGTATTGTCAGTGAAAGGAATTGACTGCCCTTCTTCTGCAGAAATCTCTGTCTCATCTCCTTCAGACCTCCCCAGTGTTGCACATAAAAATCCAGACTCTGAATGTGGTTTTGTTGTCGTAGCTTCCAGTTTCCATCAGGGTGACGTATTATAATGCCCTGGGTTCTGTCAGCAGAACACTTTCTGTTGACAAAAGTGGCCAAAATCAGCTCCTTTGCTCTCCTGTCCACATCTTGCCCTCGAGTCACTAAATTCAGCAAGTACGTATCACCTGATCGCCAGAGCTTGCACTCTAGCAGGGGGGCAGACATAAAAAATAACCGCCCTTGCACATGTGAATGACTCCTCATTGAGGCATTCCTCTATTTGTTGTGTCAGTATTTATTGGACAGTCCCTACATGCAAGGAGTCTGGCACTTGCGGCGTGTGTGTCCAAAGAAAAGCCCGTCTTGGCACAGACAGACCTTGTTCAGTAGACAACCATCTCCGGGGGATTGGCTGCGATGCTGGTGTCGGCCTCAAGCTAACCTGAGTGAGGATTAGCCCTGCTCGACCCTACTGGAGATGAGTCCCCATGTCACCTTAGGTGTCAGTTTACCCACCTGGAGAAAGCAGGGGGTGGCGCCTGGCCCCACGTGGATATTGTGAAGGTCCCAGGAGCTAAGCTCCAGGATGACTCCAGGTGCCCTAAGATGTGATAAAGAGAGGACAGCTTGCTATTGTGGCATCAGGACTTTGTTACTTTGACTAGACCTGGGGTCAGGGTGCCCGACTCATTCTGGTTTCCCTGGGACTTTCCAGGTCTCAGAACGGAAAGTCCCAAACCTCAGGACCCTGTCCTCCCCAAACCAGGATTGTGGGTCACCCTGCTGACGTCATTTGAGGATCTCTCTCCTTTGGGCCTCTAGCTCGGTGGCTTTCAGATGGGCTGTGCAGGAAAAGCTTGACGATGAGAGAATTTGTTAAAATGCTGGTTCCCGCACAGGATTGCACAGGTATGTGTGTGTGGGAGGGGCGGGGGGGGCATGTCCAGGGCTACGTGCTGCCACTTGAGGCTCCTGTTTCACCTTGTCACTTAGAATCTGCTCTTCAAGAGGAGCCAGCTTGCCTTTTCGGAGGGCCCTGCCTGCAGTAGCTGCTCTCACATTTAATCCTTGCCACAATAGCCCTGATCTTTGCCCCTTTTTATGAGGGAGAGAGAGGCAGTGGCTTGTGTGAAGGAGGGAGGAGGGAAGACAGAAGGAATGGAGGGGACGGAGTCACATCTGTTCTCTGCCGTCACCCTTGAGCTTGTTTTTTGTTTTACTTTGTTCTGAGACGTTTGTTGAATAGGCCATACATCCTCGGGCTGGTTCGAACCACAGTGGAGAGAGGAGGCGGGGCCAACACAGCGGCAGGTATCTTCAGGAAGCATTCCATGGACACACACTGCAACTCGGGGCTCCCTCCTGCCAAGGGTGCCCTCTCCCTTCCTGCAGCTTTAGCTCTCTCTGAGTTCTGGCTCTGGCTCCCTCCTCTGCCCCTTCTGTCCTGGTCACGCAGCAGTGCCCACAGGGAGTCCCTAGTGCGTCAGCATCTTGTACGGATACTCTGTATGCAGACTTAGCGTGGCTAGTAGTTCCCTCATTGACCGCTCCCCACTGCTGGCTGGAAGTGCCATTGTTTCCTGAGCCCCCACCCCATCCTGATCAAGAGGCCATACTGAAGCAGTGTGACACATAAAAGTGGGGCCAAGGAGGGAGAAAAGAAGTAGCACTAAATGTTCATCTCTGCAGGAATGAGCTGGTCATCATGTCACCCCCTCTAGCTGGACTACTCCGTCGTATTAAAATCGTGCATCGGAAAAGTTTGCAATAACTTGGACCCAACGCATGTGACATAATGTTTACATGAAGAATGGAGGATGCAAAATGCATACTGCATAGTTTCCTGTGCATGAAGCAGCTTAACAAACAAGTCACTGCATACAGAAAATTGAATTAAAATATATTAGTGCATGGTGGGTCTTCGCAGAGAATATTTTTTCTACTTTCTGCTTCCCAATTTATTGTAAACTTTCAACTCTGAGTTCCTATAATTTTTAGAAATGAAGAAAAACAACAAAATAAATTTTTGCATACGAAGTTCTTGTAAAGAGGGCTTTCTTAAGGTCAATGAAATGAAAAATAATAGAATTGAGGAATGTCTGCAAATGTTACCTAACCTAATCCTATACTTGTACAGATAAGAAAATAGAGGCCCATAGTTTCATGTGCCTCTGAAACTGTGGGAAAGGCATTTGCTTGGCCTAATCCACAGAGCTATCACATAACCATGGAGGAGGAGAAATTGTCCTAAAAGCAAGGACTCAGTGAGGATTTCTCCGCCCAAGTATGGTGCAGGGGCTAATAATCTGAGAATTCTTGCTTTTTCATCCCATCCCTTCCCTCCAATGCTAAACGTCCTTTCTAAAACCTTTTATCAAAGTTTCCCTCACGTCTGGGGAGGCTTAGACTCAACAAACTGCCCATTTCCCATCTACTTTGCTGCTTTTTATTCACCCAACAATTTCACTTCCACATACTTAAAAGCGCTTCTCCTTTCTCTCCACAGCTTCAATTTCCGCCACACCAGAACAGTTTCGTCTGACTGGCATTGCTCAAAGTTGTATGTGGACAGCTTGGGTGGGAGCCCGCAGGCTCCTGCTGCCACCGGAGGGAGTGAGGCTTTCAAACGTGAAGATGAGAAGAAGCTGAGCGGGGGAGTGTCCCAGGGTCAAGAGGACATGTACAATAGGGAGGGAAGCGAGTCTGATGGCGGTGCCTTCTCAGTCGTGTGGTTGAGAGGGGCTGGGAGCATGACGAAGCTCAGAATAAAAAGGAGAGACACGATGAATCAGAGAATGAAAGGGAGGCGCAGAGGGCAGACTACGCCCACACTGACTTCTCAGGTAGAAAATGGCAACCTAATTTGAGGCCTCATCTCCCCCTTCCGCACAATGAGAGCTGCCCAGGTACTCTGCCATGACTGTAAATGCGCTAACAGGCATTTTGCCTCACAAGGAGCCTGGACTTGGGGACGAGCGTGAGTATCGTTCTGGTTCCAAACGCATGACCAGAGGCTGGTTATTATCTAACATTCCTGAATTTAGTTTCTTAGTCTGTAAAATGGAGGTAAGGTACAATCAGAACATCTCTCTACAGCAGTGCAGAGGGGGTGGGAGTCTGGCCTCTGAACTCAGAGAAGCCTGGATCCAAATCCTGGCCCCTAAACTGTGTAAACTTGGGCAAGTGAATTTACCCCTTCTGCCTCAGTTTTCTCATCTGTAAAATGGGAATAACAAGGGTGCCAAGTGATCTCCCAGAGCTGTAGAGAAGACTAATTGAGTAATGAAAGCCGTGGAATGGTGCTTAGCAAGTGGTAGAAGCTATAGAAGTGTTTATTTTCATGATTATTATTCTCGGTGTTGTACTTATGATAAAAGTGTGATGGAACCCCTTATATTTGGGAAGTGGGTAGAATCAAGGGAATTAAGCCTCCACATTGATATGTAATTTGTATTCTGATTTAACGATCTCTTTGAAATAGAAACATGTTTCTAGAATTGCATGACCAAAAAAGGTGGGAATAGGCCAGCTTACTTGTGAGCCCAAATCACTGAATCTTGCCATCCCCCAATCAGGCCCCACATCCACCCACACATGTTAAGCCCATGGCCAGAGCAAAACATTCTATGCCCCCAGAACAGCCAATAGGGATCCCCTCCGAAAATGTGAGTTTCTTGTACTGCACACCTACCAATAACAATGAGGAAGAGGAGGAGGAGAGCAATAAGGATGATAATTAGAAACACACACACACAGCTCGCCAAATATTTGGAGATCCCTGTCCGTCAATCAGTATTTGTATTGCCTGTAAAGTCTCCTTTCTGCCTTTTTCAGCATGTTCTAATACTATCTTGAAACTTTTCCTCAAGTGTCCTCCCCTGGTTCCCCAGCCTTTCTCTGGCCTTTCCTTCAGCTGCCCCGTTTCCCTGACTAACTCCTCCGAGGTCCTCAGGCCTTTCTTTGCTTCCCTTGACCGTCCTCACTTCTTTCAGAATCACTTTTTTCCTTGTCTGTATCCTTCACTAAATGGTGAGCCCTTCTAAGGGAAGGGACAGGTCTTATTCATCTCTCAGTCCCCCACCTGGAATGGTACAGATCAGACAGATGGGAGGACAGTGGTCAGACGGATAGCTGAGTGAAGAAATTGGTTGCCAAGTATCAGTGGAACTCCTGAGGCACAAGCAGATGTGTTTAAGCACACACACAGTAGAGGCCGGGACAGGAGGTCAATAGCTCAGGGGGTGAGAGAACGGAGGTGCCAAGGAGTGGAAGATAGGTCATCTAAGTTTTGATCTCATAATTCTGAGAATCTAACAGGGCTTTCCTCTCTGTGGGTGCAGAGAGGATTTCCTTAAGCCGGGATCCTTATAAGAGCCAGACATTGATCACACATAAAAATAAATTCTGGGGGCCAGCGCGGTGGCTCAGGTGGTTGGAGCTCCATGCTCCTAATGCTGAAGGCTGCCAGTTCGATTCCCATATGGGCCAGTGGGCTCTCAACCACAAGGTTGCCAGTTCGATTCCTCAAATCCCGCAAGGGATGGTGGGCTCCGCCCCCTGCAACTAAAATTGAACACGGCACCTTGAGCTGAGCTGCTGCTGAGCTCCCAGATGGCTCAGTTGGTTGGAGCGTGTCCTCTCAACCACAAGATTGTGGGTTTGACTCCCGCAAGGGATGGTGGGCTGTGCCCCCTGCAACTAGTAACAGCAACCGGACCTGGAGCTGAGCTGCGCCCTCCACAACTAAGACTGAAAGGACAACTTGACTTGGAAAAAAGTCCTGGAAGTACACACTGTTCCCCAATAAAGTCCTGCTCCCCTTCCCCAATAAAATATTTAAAAATATATATAAATAAATAAATTCTGTCCAAAACTATGACAAAAGTATTTGGAAACTCAAGATGTCAGAAAAGAGAAAACAATGCCTAAAATCCACTAATAATCCAAGATCCCATTGGTTGTCCAGACTGGTAGGGACTTTATTGCTTACCTGGAGCCTTGGATATACAAATTATGCCACATGTACACTTTTGGTAGCATAAACATGTCCCAGTAGATGTACAAGATTATATGTTTCATGGCGTCAAAACCCCACTGCGATGCCAATTGTAGTATTTGTGCATCGCTTCCCATGTATATCTTCATGCTTCCCAAATCGCCCATTTATAACCCTTAATGCAAATGCCATTTTTAAAATCAATTCTTTCCTCTGTTAATTTAAAGACTCCAACATATGTCAAGACAATACAGGCAATTTCAACCAAACAGCAGTTGGCAAGAGCCAAGATTTATGCTCTGTTTTTATCACATTGAGATACAACAATACCAGAAAGGAAAAAAGAGAAAGACAAATCCATGGGATTTTAATGAATCATTTTGTCATCAAACAATACATGGTAATGTGGGGTCAGCTGAAATTGTAAGTGTAGACTTGTGCTTCCCCGGTGAGTACAGGGCACTTCACCCCACAGCACAGCAGAATTTCTGTCCAGCTTCTTCTAGCCATCTCCCCACGGTGTCATGCAGCCACTGATTTCTTACAACACTGTATTGAGCACTCTCTGAGTGTCAGCCTTTGTGCCGGGGGCTTGAGAGCCCTAAGTGGATGATGTAATTGTCCATCAGTGGGTACAGAGTCGAGCCTAGTACCCAGGACAACGAAGTTCTAGCTGGGATGCCATCATGCTTGCAATGCGATGGCTCAGACAACCCACTTAGCACACTACTTGGAGTCTGGTAAGCATTTCTGGTAGCTACTCTATTCGTTTCAGATTAAATACAGATGCAAGTGAGAACACCTGTGTGGCCTTCTCCATCACGTTGGCCTAAAGAGACAAAGCTTTCTCTCTCTCACATACGGGGCAGCGGCCAGCAATCTAAAACTCGGTGGTACTCCATGGAGCCAGACACCCAGGCTCTTTCTCTTGTTGCTACTCTCAGCATGCCTCCATTTCCAAGATGGTTACCCTGTGCTAACAGGGGGGAAAAAATGCGGTGGATCCCAGAAATTTCACCAGCCACTTGTGCTTACATCTCATTGGCTAGAACCTCATTGCATGGCTATCAATAGCTACGTGGGATTATGGGAAATGTGATTTTTATTCAAAGTGCCCTTACACTAGCCAGAATGCTGCAACAATTGAAAGTAAGGATGGATATTGTGTGTGTGTGTTGGAGGGGGTTAGGGGGCGATTACATCCTGCCACAGTTCTCTGCAACCCCCTTCGTCGTGGATTCTGGACTGAGTTTTCCCCCATTCTGCACCTTCTTTTGCTCTTCCATAAAATAACAGGTTAAACTAGATGGTTTCAAGGAACCCTCCCAGCTCCCAGTAAGTATGAAGTGAAAGAATGCCTGAATGAAAACAAACGAATATCATCTTTTAACGTTATGAAGTAATATAGGAAATGAGCACCACTTTGCAGCTTGTTAAAAACACAGACCACCCAGCCATGCCCATGCCTGTTAGTTCTTGAACATTTGAATCAAAATTTCCCTGATCCCACAATCTTTGCAGCATTTTGACAGAAAAGTTTCCTGGCTCATCCGTTTTCCATATCGGCTTATCACCCTATGTGACAGAGGCATTTTGGTGCCTCTCTGTGTCTTTCTTGAATTTCAAAACTATTCCCATCAAAAGTTAGCGATGCCTTTTGCCAGCCAAACCTGACACGAACATAACCAGCAGGTTTCAGAGGAAATTAAAGTCGGATCACCGCCTACCACACCCCATCCAGCTGCAAGGAGACATGCCTTATCAATGCTTCGGTTTTTAATGTTCAGATATGTTAAGCCAGCTTGTGCCAGGATTTACTGATTAGTTCCTGATTTGGTTCATAATCATCAATGGCAATGACTTATGCAATGATCGCTAAATTAAAAAAAAAAAAAAAAGCTTACAGGTAATTTGTTGCGAGACGCTTGACAAAGATATGGGTTCCCATCCCACAGGAGTCATAGTTAATCAATGATGATTTCATCGAGAGTTTTTATTTATAGCTAATGCAAACGTTGAAAAAAGTGCAGCCATTAATTATTAGTAAGTTCTTTTTTTTTTTTTAAGCCGAAAGTACAAGTTGAATAAACGTACTTTAAGACACTTAAAGCTGAGGCATTCTTTATAAAATGACTAGCTAAAGAGTCCCTTGGGCTGCCTTTTAACTGCTTTCAAAGCTCTAATAGCACTTTTTCCACCAAAGACACACCCCTTGAATCCTCTGAGAGATACAATAGCATAATTGTTCTTTTAGGTTTCAAGGCCTTGACATATCTGTCAGGGAAAGAATGGTGAATAATAATACCAGGACTATTTTATGCAAATTCCACTTAGAGGTTTCAAGATTTCCCTGAGATGGATCTTGCCCCCTTGTTGACACTGGCATTGTCACATTAGCTTTACATAAAAAAGTGGTTAGAGTTTTCCTTTTGTTAAATAATGCTCATTAAAAAAAAAAAAATCTTTAGATAAAGTTAAAAAACAAATACAAAAACAAAGAGATGGAAACATCAATTTGGCGATGAAGTACAAGGAAAAACAGTATTCACCAGAATGATTTTTGCCCCTGCAGCGACTCTCTTTGCTAGTGGAATTCTGCCTTAACAACGTAAACCGGGGTGGCTTACAATGAAAGGCTACCAAGATGCAACACAGGCAAATGCACATGTCACACCCCCAGCACAGAGGCCACGTGGACAGATTCTCCAAAGGCCTGGGTTCTGCATTCATAAGTCCTCCAGATTGAAGAGGCTTACAACCATCACGTCTTTAGAGCAGATCAATAAATACGGTGAATGCAAACCTCAACCCATTAGTCTCAGAAGAATGTGATAGGATCACATTTTTTAAAAAATCATGTAGTGTTAGAGCTAAGAGACACCTGCAAGTTCATCAACCCTTCTAGCCCTCCAGCAACTCAGAAAATCCCTATTAGACTATCAAAATATCAATCACAAATAAGGCTACTTCCTCTGAAACAACAGAGCAAAACAGGCCATTTGTGTAGACAAGAGTCTAAATTATTAGCAACCTGGCTGCTCACGGAGAGAGAGAGCTCATCCCAACCCATCCATCCATCTGTCCGCCCACCCGCACATTCATCCATGCACAATTCACTCATTCATTCGTCATATCTTTACTGGCCACACTGGATGTGCCAGACCCAAAACTCCATTCTGTACATTTAGGCAACAATTGGACATATTCCCTGCCTTCTAGGATTTGTAATCTAGTGAGAAAGACAGACGTATCAATGCATAGAGGAAAGGGAAGGGAAGAAACTGAATATCAAGAATGTCTTTGCATATAACAGGTTTGTATTTCCTTTGAGTGAGTGGATGCCAGCGTTCTCTAGGCTTCTGTTGTGCCCTGGGAGTGAAAGCATGACTGACTTATGCCAGGACGCCACGCTGCAGGGCAGGGATATCCAGCGAGGAGCTCTGCCCTGGAGAGCTACCCCTTCTGGGTGATCAAGGGCCCCTCACACACCCAGTGACCTGATGGCCTGAACTAGACTTGGCTACTCCCAAAAGGGAGGCTGTTCCTTAGTGTTCTCAGCCCAGATTGGCTCCTCATGGCGTGTGTGACTTTGGCAAGCCACACCCTGTCTGGGCCTCAGCTTCCTCCTCAGTCAAACTGCCTGCACCACAGGGCTCTTTTGAGAAGCCAAGAAATGGTGCGCGTGCAAGGACTTGGATGGTGTGAGTCAGCTCAGGTTGCCATAACGAAGTATCCTAGACCGGGGAGCTAAAATAAGAGACATTTATTTTTTCACAGTCCAAGAGGTGAGGAGTCCAAGACCAGCGTGTCAGCATGGTGAGATTTGGGTGAGGGCTCTCTTCCTGACTAGCAGACAGCTGTCACCCTGCAGTGTCTCAAGCAGAAAGAAAGAGGGACAGCAAGCTCTGTTGTGTCTCCTCTCATAAGGGTGCAAATTCCAATGTGTGGACCCCTCCCTCACCACCTCATCTACCCCTGATCACCCCCACAAGGCCCCATCTCCAAATACCATCACACTGGACATTAGAGCTTCAACATATGAAGCAGGGCCATGGGGGGACGCAATTCAGTTCATACCCAGCGCCATAACGCACACACACACGGGCAGCTACAAACACAACACTGAGCAAGCTGGGGGGGGGGGGGTGGCACTAGGCAGACATGCTGTGTAGACTAACTTCTGTAAGGAATAAGGACACAAATGACTCCATAGGTGACATGAATGGTAATAATCTATTGACAGTTGGTATATGCCAGATGCTATACATATTATGGCATTTCATCTTCCCAAAAGTCCCACAAGGTTTTTCCCATTTTACAGATGTGAAAACTGAGACTCAGAAAGGTAACCTGCCCAAGTCAGACAGCCAGAAAGTTCCTGGGCCAGGACTGAAGGCATATAGGACCCCTACGGGAACATGGGACCCAAACCCTCTCCCTATAATTAGGGAAGATGGTGAACAGGCCTGTGGCTGCTTGAAAACATGTCCTTGAATCCTTTGGCACTCCCCCCTCTGGGGAATCTGGAGGTCTCTGTCCATCCAGGACCTTACACTGTTTGGAATAAGGTCTCGGCAGATGTAATTAAGGCAAGGATCTTGAGATGAGAACATCCTATATTAGGGTGTGCCCTAAACCCAAAGATGGGGACCCTATGCGATGGAGAAGATGAAGACATACAGTTCCCCAGGGTGGGGTGAGGGGGGGGCACGTGGAGATGGAGGGTGAGACTGGAGTCACAGCCCGAGCCAAGGACACCTGGGGCCACAGGAAGCTGGAAGACGCCAGGAGGCATTCTGCCCAGAGACCTGGGAGGGAGCGCGGCCCTGCTGACACCTAGATACCTCATCTGTGCTGGACTTCGTGACTCCTTGAGGTCATGGTCATGTGTGCCTTCTAACATGTGCTCCGCAAAGAAACAAGTCGCTTCCACCTTGTTCTCTAGAATATTCCTTCTTGGAGCCCTGAGCAGCCATGTAAGAAGTCTGACTGCCTAAAGGCTGCCATGCTGTGAGGAAGCCCAGGCCACACGAAGAGGGCAAGTGCCCATCCTTTATACCCACAGCCCCAGGCACCAGACACAGGGTGAAGGTGCTTCCAGGAGACTCCAGCCGCCAGCCCTTCAGTCACCCCGATTTCCCGTCTTCCTGGCTGAGGCCCTACAGATCATGACCAGAAGAAAGCGGCCCAGCTATAATTTTACCAAATTCCTTTGGTAAGGAAAACAATCCGATGGTTGTTCATCCCGCTAAGGGGACTGCCATGCAGCGGGCACAGGGACAACGGTAGCACTGCCGAGCTGAGGGTCTTTGGAGACCCCCTCCCTGCCTCCTCATGAAAGGTTCATTGCCTCTCGCTCTCCCCAGCTGAATCTCAAGGCCAACGTGGAAGGAATGCTCTCAGACTCCACCAGGGCACAGGACACAAAGCTAAAGGAAGCTGTGCCCTGGAGCGCAGCTGAGATCAGTGCGAAGAAGGACACTCTGGGCCTCAGAGACACCTGCAGCTCTGCGTCTGCATCTCACCAACTGGTGTCTTCCTCTCACTGGCTGTGTGACCTTGGGTATGCAACACAACCTCTCTGAGCTAGTTTCCTTATCAGTGACGGGGGGGTAATTGCTGCTGTGACATGATTGAACACAGGCCCAGGGTCTGGGCTGGCACATAGCAGGCTCTCCATAAATAGTACTTATGCCCATTCTCAACCTTTCTCACCTTGGCCTGTACCACGCATACCCTAAATCTCTGACATGGAACATGGCACAGCAGCGGATGTTAAGATTCCCTTTTATCCTCACCTGGATGAGAGGAAACCACTTTCAAGCCAGGAAGAGGAGAGATCTGCAAGGTCCTGCATCCATTTAACGTCTCCCATGGGGGACCAGGAGGCTTAATGTTTAAAAAATACTTTGAGATCCTGAAAGCAAAGACTTTATACAAATGCAAGATAATCATGATAATTAAACCCCTGTTGTTGAATATAGGGAGGCCTTATTGTTCCCTCATCCCGCAGTAAGCAAACTCCTGGCGGACTCTTTAGAGTGCTGAAGAGATAATTTGCTAAATCATATACCACTTCCCTGAAAGTCTTACACACCTACAGCTGGGGGCAAGTTCATACTCAAAAATAACGCTAACAGCACAGCACTTCACGGTTTACAAAGCACCAACAGATAGCTTCTCCCACTCCAGGTTAGTCGGACCAGGAGGGCTAGAGGTGAGAAATTATGCCTGGTTGACACATGGGGAACGTGGGAGACAATTTCTAAGGTCCCACGGTGAGTTTCTCGACTGTTTGAGAATCTCAAATCTGGAAAATATAGTCAACATGTAGCCCCATAGCCACATTTTATGAATGAAGACATACGTTCAAAGAGGTGAAATGATGGCACAGAGTTACTGCTAGCCACAGCTGCCTCTGTGCCAAAGTAAACATGCCACCCCCTCCTCTACTGGGACATGGTTTGAAACAAGGCTGGATTTCAACACACTCACTTGGCCAGGAGCCTGCTTGCTCTCCACTCAAGAATATTGCTGTTTGTTTGTTTGTTTGTAATATAGGTTTTATTATTAGTCAGGTATTATAGGCCACCATATCAGGAGACAATTGTCATTGAAAGATAGCTTGTTCTACTCAAAGATCCCAGAGGAGGGGGCTTATACTGCATGAGGGGGCCACCAGGAAAGCACCAAGGGCAGGAGGCTGGGGGAGTATAGAACGCGAGCTGGAGCCTTTACAGCGGTTTCCATTGAAGCAACAAGTAAGTAAGGGTCAGCGGGCTTACGTACTTAGGATTGGCTAGTTTGAGTAATTTCAGCAGACTCTGGGGCATAGGGCCCGGCCCTAGTCAGCTGGTACCTGGTCCTGGGAGCAGGAAGAGAGCCACCTGGAGTGTGGTTGCCCAATAAAGGTGGTTGGGGGTGTGGGCTCTGAATTGTTTGGTTTGCATGTGAAAGGCCACTGTGTGCTACCCTAGACCCAGGAGGGGTGGTCCCTGCAGAATCAGCAAGTCTCCAAGATACCAAAGCATGGAAAATAAAGAAGAAAAAGGCATGGTTAACACAGGCTTGAAAGGACTTTAGAGACCATGGTATCAAATGAACCCATTACACAGATGGTAAATCTGAGTCAGATAAGTGAATATAACTGGACTAGGGCTTCACTGCCAACTGGTGGTAACCAAGGTGATCTTCCAGAAATACCGCTGACTAGGTCTTATACTTAAACCCCTCAGTACATTCCCACTGTTTACAAAGTAATCTCCAAGCACCCTAGTTTAGGATCCACGGTTCTCAATGCACTGGCCTCACCAGTGTCATCTCCATCGTAGCCAATCTCAAACGTTAGGCTCTAGGGGTGTAGAGCAATGGCGAAGGCTTTTCTGTCTTGGGGCATTTCTGACCTTTGTTCCTACTCTTCTCTCTACCTGCCTAGAATTCCTTGCAACACTTTCCAGCCAGGAGATCTTCTCTGCATCTTTGAAGATTCAACTCAGAGCTTACTTGCTCTCAAAAGCCTTGGCCGAAGCCCCTGATCCTGGGCTCCCCACACCTCGTGCCCACCTCCGCACAGCGTCGCCATGGCACTGACGTCTCTATGTGCCGTGCGTATCCTCCACTGGACGGCAAGCTGCCTGAAGGCAGGATCACGATTCACTCCTCCACCATCCGCCTTCAGCATCCAGTATGCAGATAGCACATAGACTCCCTCAAGTATTAAACCCAAACCCAGCTCAGCACGCAGGACTCCTAGTTCAGTGCTCCCCTCGACACATAAACACTGGAAAGTCATCCTTCAATGTCCGTAAAAGCAGAAGGAATTATACATTGAGCAACACTTTCTATAAGCTATATATTTGAAACTCATAATATAGCTGTGATTACTTTTGCTGGATTATAGTTGACATTTTGCTCCTTTGTCAGAGTCAGCTGGATTTTCCGAGAGAGAGAGAATGTGCATTTCCAAATCACGGGCTTTGAATGGGACTCCCTAACCTCCTTTTACCTGCACGTGTACAACCAGACCTTGTTTGCCTGGGCGCACTTCGTTCCCACTGATTTAGAATCTGCAAATAGATATCTTCTTCCAAAGTATACCTCTCCACAAAGCCGACCCACCGAATCAAGCTCATTATCTCAAGACACCTCTCTGGCCAGAGGTTATGCTTTTTGGAGGTGTATTAATCTCTTTGTCTAAACAGCACAGGCTTAATTGCTTTAGATCAGAGTTGTACTGTTTTGAGTAAAAGGGTGTGATTAATGCGAGCTAAGGACGTTTGGATGGGCGCAGACTAATTCACTAGCATACACAAGCCTATTATCCTCAGAACGGTGAGAGCTTGGGGAAACCTGCCCCAGCGAGCAACTTTCTTCCCCCCTCAGGAAAATCACAGAAGCCTGAGAAGGCTGTGGAGACCCCCCCCCCCCCCCCAGAGCAAACTGGGTACCATAGACGTGGTACCCTGGCCTCTTGGAATTGTCACCTGTAGCCCTTGGGCAGTCCCCCGGGGAGACGTTGACACATTTCACAATGTAGAAGGATGGCTCTCAGCAGAGTGGAGAATGGACCAAGGAAGGTCAGCGTGGAGGAGGCAAAACACAAGTTGAATAAAGATGTGCGGTTGTACCTGGAACAGTCCCATGGATTTGGAGCGCTGAGAGGGTGCAGGAGTCGCGAAGTTCCCTTGACTTGGACGCGAGTCTTTTTCGGTGCATGCACACGGGCTGTTTCTTCAGTTCTTGGCCTATTTCCTCTTCCAAATTGTGACCAGATGCGTGTTAAATTAGAATTAATGGAGCTCCTTGTGGCGCACTGAATCTGAGCTGGGCACAGTAATAGCTTCATAACACATCATTCAACCTTTCTCCGAGGTTAAAAATTATATACTTAAAGCTTTCGCATATTTGTCTACAGTCTGAATGATTCCAAATGGAAATGATCAGTCCACTTCATTAAGAGAAGACAAGTTTAAAAAGTCAGCAATGAGCATCTAGTGACGGTTTGGAACCCAGTGACATTTTTAATACAAACATCCAATTCTTGATAGAATTTGCTGGGCTGCCGTCACTCACTGCAGCCACAGTTTTTGTACCGTATGTTTGGGTTGGATTCTTTACACATTACTTATTTCCTGGAAAATCTTCAGACAGGTCTGGACTGCATAGTTATAAAAATTATTGTAATGTATTTTCCATGCATATTAAATTAGCTCCCCAGACTGATAAAAGGTTGAAAAGCTATTATTCTTTATTCTTCAGTTTACTACAACCCTAAAGTAATAGCCTTCTATTAAAGTTTATTGATTGCTCCCACTGTTAACTAGCAAGTTGGTATATAAAAATAAAACTGAGAAATCTGCCATTTCTTCCTCGTTTCTTTTCGCAGCATGCGTCCCTTGAGTAAGATTTCAAAGGACCCATGTTGGTTGTACTGTGAGGGATCACTTGGGTTTGGGGAAGTTTGGGTTCAATTGTTGATGTTTGTTTGTTGCTTGTTTTTGTATTTCTGAGACATTAGAGTTTTGAGAAAGACTGAGTTTTTTTGTTGTTTTTTTCCCCCCTCTCTTCTTTTTCCCCAAAGAAAAACACGAGAGGTCTGGCCTGAAAGAACATCCTGGATTAGTAGGCCCATTGGTTGCATGATTCATCCATTCACTTCACAAACAATTCTTGACCACCTACTATGTGCCGCACCAGTCCGGGCATAGGGGCTTAATAGTGAGCAGCCAGACAGACTGACGGGCGCTCTCATGATGCTCACTTTCCAGTGCTGGGGAGACCGAGAAGTAAGTAAAGAAACACAGATTTACCCTATTAGACGGTCATCGATGCTGCAAAGAAAGCAAGGCAGCGTAATGGGGTAGAGGATGTGCTGGTGACTTTTATGGGTCAACCTGACTGGGTCACAGGGTGCCCAGATATTGGGTCGCACATTATTTCAAGGTGTGTCTGTAAGGTGTTTCCGAATGGGAGGAGCATTTGAATAGGTGACTTCAGTAAAGCAGACGGCCCTCCCCAGCGTGGGTAGGTCTCCTCCAAGCATCGAAGGTCAGAGTCAGCAAAAAGGTGGAGGAAGGGAAGATCTGTTCTCTCTGCCCGACAGCTTTGTAGCTGGGACACTGGTCTCCTACACGTGGCCTAGGACCTAGACCATCAGCTCTCCTGCTCCTTCGGCCTTTGTACTTGGACTGGCCCTGCACCACCAGCTTGCCTGGGTGTCCCCCTTGCAGACAGCGGATCGCAGGACTTGTCAGCCTCCATAATCACATGCACTAATTCCTTGTAATGTATACATATATCGCCTATGCCTCTGTCTCTCTGGAGAGCCCTGGCTAATACAGGGTGATGAGCATGTTTACATCAGGAGATAGGAAAAGCCATTCTGATGGATGACATTTCAAACCCCAAGGTGATGAGGGACACAGCCATGCAGATATTCAAGCTAAGAGAATTCAACAGGGTCTCTGAGTGTAGCAAGCAGGACACCTGAGCCTAATCACAGACAACAGACAAATATTTTTGGAGCATCTACTAAAGAACACAGTATCACACCATAACCTGGGAACAGAATGATCAATAAAACAATAAAACGCAACCTCTGCTTCTTCCGGGAGCCCATAGTTTACAAAGACGGTCATCATGTAAAAAGAGTATCAGGCAGCCTTGAGGTCTTAGAAGGATGAACAGCAACCATCACATACAAACAACTACTTTCAGGAACCACGTGGTAAGTGTTGGGCTAGGGTTGGTCAAGGAACATTGCAGGAAACCAGAAACGGAACTTGTCTGTTTGCTGGAGGTGACCTCTGAGCTGAATCTCAAAAGAGGAGTCAAAATGAGGCAAATGCCAGGCAAAGGGACCTTCCCCATGGGCACGAACCAGCATGGAGGATGACTTCAGCAGTGCAAGGGCGTGGGAGGCAGGGAGGGGCAGGAGAAGCCAGTGGGAACAGGGTTGAGTTGACGCAGGGAAGTCAGGTGTTATCTGGTAGGCGATGCAATCTGAAGGGTTTCAAGCAATGATCCTGTTTGTCAGATAGATCTGCCAGCCAAGTAGAAAATAGTGGGCGAAAGAGTTTTAGAGATAGAGATGGCACAGCTCTGACTCCAAGTCTCCTCAGCTATAAAATGAGAGGAATGGTTGAGATGATCCCTAGATTTGCAATGAGCTCTACAATTTGTGAACACTAAGCTATCAATAAGTAACTTAAATGCGCTCTCTCTCTCTCTCTCTCTCTCTCTCTCTCTCTCTCTCTCTCTCTCTCTTTCTCTGGCACAGGTTTTAGATTTCCTTGAACTGTTTGTGCATTTTTCCAATGAGTAGCTACAAACCCTCCATACTGATTGTGGAAAACAAAACATGCTTTTTTTTTTTTTTTTAACAAAATGATGCTTTCCCCTCAGCTGGCCCCACCTGGACATGGACGTGCATGTGTATCTTTGCTTCTAAGGTTGATGTTTATTTTTTTCTCCCTTTTCCCTCACTTTGCAAATAAAAATGAGTTTTGTATTTTTCATGTTCACTCCAAGTTACAGCTCTCCTATCAAAAACAACATTCCTGCCTTGAAATAGTCGGGCCCAAGAAATGCGGGTAGAACAGACGTGGGAAATATGTAACTCATTTTTATCCTTGTGTGAAATTCTAAAACGGAAAACTGGGTTACATAAAATATTACACAGTAGAGGGACACATTGTGGAGCTTCCAGGACACAGGCTGAAGATCATCTGTGGGAGAGGCGTTAAACTTGCTTCTAAGGGAGTACTCTAGAATCTTCCATGGCACCTGCAGTGAAGTCCATGTAAACTGGTTTTGAGTCTCCAAATAATTTGATGTGTGACCTGCAGTGCTTTACTTTCACTTTAGGAAGAAGGCCAGATGATGACTCTCTCTGCCTCCAGTGTCTATGACACAGGGTGTAGGAGGCTGGGTGAGACACTGTGGCAGAGATAGTAAGCTGTCTACCAAAATATGAGTTTCTTCTTCGTCAGTTGAGAGATGTCACTGGCCAGCTCAGGACTACATTTCCCAGACTGCTTTGCATCTAGCTGGGTCCATGTGACCAGTTGCTACCAATGGCATCTTGAGTGGTTCTTAAGAAGCCACTGCATGTTCTGCATTATCTCTTCCCATCCAACCATTGAGCAGAGGAGAGCAGAAGGAAGGACCCTGGGTCCCTGAATCATGAAGTGGAGGAGGGCTACTGCCGAATACAAACGCCCAAACCAGTCTGTTATTTGAGTGCTAAATAAGGTGTTTTCTCTTTTTTTCTTTTTTTGGAGATATTAATTCTAAGAGATACAAACTTCTATACTGTTAGCCACTGGAAGGTTTGTTAGTGCAGTTAGCATTACCCTAAATAACACAAAGGACAACTGAAGAGACTCATTTTTGGACGTGGTGCTGAGACCTGAGGGACCTCACTTGACCTTCTGGGCCTTGATTTTTTTTTTTGTTTGTCATGTGAGGGGATTCTCAATGGATGACAGTGACATCTCCACACTATAACTCTGTGACCTCCATGGTGTCCTTCAGACCTTAAAGAAAGGACCAAGCTGAGCAGCTCAACTTTGTTTGTAAACTGGGGAATAATAGAATCCATCCTCTCAGGTTATGATGAGGACCAAAGAGGCTACTACACACAGGTCACTTAGCATAGTGCTCGCCACATAAAAACTGGTCACTATTATTTTTGCCTTTGCTGTCATTATTATGACTATAACAATGTAATTCTGCTGAATTTATAATACTGAGAAGCTGGTATTGTAACCCTTGCTACTTGCATTTGTCAGGGGAGAATGCTGAGGAAGGCCACCTCACAAAGACTGCAGAGTCCATAGAAAGCAGAGTCTGGACTCGAGGTCTTCTGCCTCCAAGCTTTGCCCTGTGCAGGCCGACCTGCGGGGCGCTGCTATGCACCCTAAACAAACACTACAGCTCACTATGGAGCGTGCCTCAGGGCAAGAGGGAAACACATCCAAACGAAAGATGTGTGAGCTAGTTGGCTTCTCCTCCAAGACAGATTTCTTTTCAACAGGCAGTGGGACAAGGGGCTGGGAACGGCTCGTTCTGCATCCTGTTGTATAAATAGGGATGGGACAAATGGCTTGGCTGAAATAAGCATAGGCCTGAAACCTCACCGAAACTGAAATCTAATCCAGACAGACTTTTTCTTTCCATTTCTTTCTCTCTCTCTCTCTCTCTTAATTATTATTGTTTGAGGACTTAAAAAAAAAAAAAATCCATTCCAATTTTGTTCTCTGCAATTACTTATTCTGGCCCAAAGAAAAGGCAAACACGTATAGAAAACATAAAATACCCACTGGGATTAAAAAAGAAATTAAGAAAAATCAAGAAACCCAATACACTTTGGTTTGTAGAAACTCCCCCAGAATGGCGATTGTCAGCTTCCCCACACAGAGGTGAGGCCTCAGGGCTAAGTTTAGGGAGCTCAGCCAAATGGACTGAGAGGGTTCAAGCAATGATGAATATTGCTTCCTGGCAGTTGAAACATAGGTCTGCCTGTTCCAGGGCAAAAAGGAGTCATTAGTGATTCGAAGGGACATTTCTATCTGCTATTGTCTTGATGTCTCAAGTGCCCTGGCTGAGAGACACAAAGCTATGTCACCAAATTTATCCCTCCCCTTATCTTTCCAGGACACAATGCAAGTGTTTCCATCTTTCTGGTGCTTTAACTGGGAAGGCAATACAGCAAGGAGTACAATTCTCATCAGTACGAGTATCCAAGCACAGAATGGGCCACTGCTTGGCAGGGCCATTGCAAAGAAGATTCCAAATTAGCTGACACATCAGACTAGATCAGTGACTCTCAGCCACACGTTTCTGTACTGGCGGCAGGTAATCTTTGAGTTGGGGACGCACCTGCAGGGAAGGTACAAATGTTAATTCACGGGTCTTCAGATCGGCCAGCGGCCGATGTTTCCGGAGTTCTCCTAACTTGGAGAATCCATGATTCTCATACATGATAAAAGCATCACGCTTCAGGTCACTGCTCACTGAATATGTCTAGACTAGGAGACTGCATGGGAAACGGACGTGCACCAGTTTTACTAGAAATTAGATAAAAAGATAAACTTTTCTCTCAGTAATATTTGAAAAGGAAGAGCAACCAGGACTTGCCTTGCCACCTACTAAAATATATTCTAAAACAACGCCAACCGAAATGGGGTGGTAAGGACAGAGAGACTAGATAAACCAAACTGTGGGACTAAGCGAGAAGCCAGACAGCATGTGAGGGCATCGGGGGACCATCCTGCTGGTGTCCCTAAGACCAGCCATATTGATTAACAGCCATGTAATAACAATTTATCAATATCTATCAAGTGAATCCAAATGAGAAATAGAGCATACTTACTTAATAAAAGAGTTTAGAATAACTACTTAGTAATTGAGGAGGAAATCAATTTAGATTCAAATTGTATTCTGTAAGCTATAACAGATTCTGATGGATAGACTGAAATATGAAAAAATGTAAATATTAGTTAAAAAGAAACTATTTATCAGAATTGTGGAGGGTTGCAATCATTTGAGCTTTGACACAGGAGGAAATCACAGAGGAAAACACTAATACTTTACTATATATAAAAAATAAACAGCATAGGATACAAACAGAAATAGAAACAACAGGATGGCAGAATTAGGAGAAAATGCTTTATAAAATGACATAAAAGACTTATTTTTTATGATTGCATTCAAATTTATAAATAAAAACTACCAAGACCCCAATAAATAACTGGGTAAAAGAGAATGGCAGACTTCAAATAAGAGGAAATACAAACAGTAAATAAGCCGGGGGGGAATGCCTCTCCATTGTAAATTAAAGTATGCTTGAAGTTCAACCCTGAAAAATGGATTAATAAACTACAATAATCTCCAAGTGGAATATTATGTAATGATCAAAAAAAGTGATGAATCTGAAACAAAAACAAAATGAAAAGCTTGATGAAAATTTAAATAATAAAAAGTCAAACTCAGAAAAAGACATTATACACTTTGATTATAATTATGTGAAATATTGGAAGAATTATGTGGAAATAAAAACAATTTTGTTGAAGGGGCTGGATGGGATGTGTTTCAAATGGAATTTCCCCCCTAAAATTGTCATTAGTGCTATTACAGTTAAAATTTTTTAAAAAAGGAAATCATCACATACCATCATGGATCCATGGGAAGTACGTACTGGTTTCCCCGAAAATAAGACCTATCTGGACCATCAGCTCTAATGCATCTTTTGGAGCAAAAATTAATATAAGACCCGGTCTTATTTTACTGTAATATAAGACCAGGTCTTAATATAATAATATAATATAATATAATATAATATAATATAATATAATATAATATAATATATAATACCGGGTCTTATATTAATGTTTGCTCCAAAAGACACATTACAGCAATTGTCTGGCTAGGTCTTATTTTCAGGGAAACACGGTAGCACAGGAAAGAGCAGAGCATTCCAAGTTGCCAGGGAACGTGGAGGCCAGGAAGCAGGCCGTACAGGTGTGCCCTACTCGCAGCAGCACTGAGGGTGCTGCTGGGAGGCAGGCAGCCCGGGTACAGGTGTGCGTGTGTGTGTGCACACGTGCGTGCATGTCGTGTGTGTGTGTGACTCATGTCCAAGCGCTGGGCCACAGCCTGCAAAGGCAGTGATCAGTTGCTGAGCTGACTGATGATTGCTGCACGTGAGTGTGTATGAAGTGACTTTGACCCTGACTTCACCACTTACTGCCTGGCAACTCTGGACAGCTGATCTAATCCTTCTGCATCTCAATTTCCCCATCTATGGAAAGGAAACGATATTGCTTGCCTCTTTCCTAGGATTACCAGAAATGTAACCTATCTATAGCATCTGGCAAATATTACCTGACCGCCCTAATCCTCATACAATTTATAGTCCAAGGGCTCAATTAATAATTGCATTACTAATAACCACAAAGGCAGTCGATAATTTAATTATGATAATCAGCACCCATAGGTTTGATTCTCAGCTCAGTCATTTAATAGCTCTGTGACCATAGAGGAGAAACTAAACCTCTCTGTTTCTACTTCTGTAAAATGGGGATTGTGATGGCCACTTAACCCAGAAAATGGCCGGGGGATTTGAGATAATGCTCCATTAATATTATTTGCCTTCCACTGACTATAGATTTGTATCTATTCACCTGTTGGATAAAAGAAGTGGTGGCATTAACCAAATCTCATGGGAAAGCAAGAAAGGAAAGCAAGGAAGTAAAAATGGATGGAGACTGGGAAATAGGCAATGAATTTCCCAACATTATTCTTGAGTCCTACTGAGAAGGTTCTCCTTGGGTCACTGCTCTGTGGCAACACTGTGGAGACACGCTTCTTCCGCTGCACACCACGACACTAACTGCTAACCCAAACACAAGTGGTATACCTAATGTAACTTCTGGAGCTTGGTATTTGGAATTCAGGCTGAGAAAGCAGGGCAAGAGTGCCCAGCAATGTGGAGAGGAGAAGAAAACCAACCTGGGCCCATCTGGGGGAAACAGAGCTTCCTGGGGTTAGGTATATGCCACTGAACCATTGAGATCAGAGCTGAAAATGACCCCAGCCACCTACCAGGCTTTGCTGGATGGAGATGGGTGTAGAGCAGCTGCCCCAGGACCCAGGCCTGTGCTCAGTATTCATTTATTAAATGAGTAAACAATTAAGGAGGCTGAGAACCAGAGAGGGAAAGCAACTTGTCCAAGGCCACACAGCTAATCAGAGCCAGTACGCTGGAGAACTCGGGTGGCATTCCTTCCGCCCTGTGACGCCAGCCCCCTAAATTACGTGGAGTTGCAGCCTGCACTAAGCAAAGTGGAAAAGGTTAGTGCCCACCAAGCCAGCTTTCTTGGGAGTCAAGAGCCACCAGGCTGTTTGGTCCCCAAGGGCTCCAGCCAGAGTGGTACCTGGGCCAGGTTAGGCAGGGACCCAGGAGGGGGTGCCCACACTTCTCCTAGGTTCCGTTTTCTGGGCCTTACTCCCATTTCCACTGGGAGTTGTCTCTACTGTTTGCATTTTGACAAAACAGTAGGCCATTGCTGGCACTGAGTGAGCACCTTTTGGGAGCTAGGGCTTCCCAGACTTTCTCACTGGGTCCACAGAGCAACCTGGAGTGAAATGCTACCAGAGCAGATGTGATGCTGTCCTTTGACAGAACAGGAAATGGACCCCCACAGAGGCGCATCGCATGCCCAGGCCTGGAATCCCTGTCTTCTGACTCCAGACCTGGGTTGCCCCGCTGGCTTCACACTGGCTTTCAAGGGTGATCCAAAGAAAAGGTGAGTTGAGTGAACAAACGAACCCTGAAGTCATGAAAGCAATGAATCCTGGAGAAGCCCACAGGTGTGAATTAGGTTCCTATGGGCGCGGTCTGTGCAGAGAAAGCCTCTGGGGCCTGGACAGTGGCCCTGACAGGCAGCAGTGTGTGAGCTGGAAGCTGCGTTCTGAGAGCAGCTCACACAGCCTGCCAGCAAATGCCACCTGGGCCCCAGAGCCGCATGGTGACGCTCCTGGCCCTCCATGGGTCCCTGCCTCCACAAAAAAGATATTTTAAAATACTTTTTGTGCCTGTGTTGGTATTTTGTTATACTATTAATTATATGAGACATTATATTTTTTCGTTTTGATTTTTAAAAAAATTAAAATATTTGTGTGAACCCCTACAAGTGCCCTGGGCACTGAGCCCATTGTTCCTAATTGGAGAAGAACCCCTGCGGAGTCCCTGCTGTGTGCAGGCATCCTGGGGGGTCCTAAATGAATAAGTCGAGGTCTCTGCCCCTCAGGAGCTCTCAGGCCAGAGGAGAGGGAAGACATGCTCTGAAATAACTGCAATAAGAAATAAGGGAGAGTGCGCTCCCACCATCACACCTGGGAACTCCAGGGGTTTCCTGTGAGTGAGGGGCTCTCAGGAGGGCTTCCTGGAGGAGGTGGGCACTGCAGCCTTGAGGTTGAGGGAGGCTCCCCACTCACATTTCCCTTCAGGGAGCGGCCCCAGATTAGAAAAAGGCTCCTGGGATTCAGGAGAACATCCCCCCTCACAGAGATGCAAACCACCATGCAGACATGGAGTGCACTTGCTTTTCTTTCCTCTTCCTCTTTTTATTGCACTTAAAAAAGAAGAATATAAACTAGGAAGGGAAGGGAAGAAGAGAGAGGGAGGGAGGAAGAGAGGGAGGGAGAAAGGAAAGGGGAGACAGAGACAGAGAGAGAGAGAGAGAGAGAGAGAGAGAGACAGAGAGAGAGAGAGAGAGAGAGAGAGAGAGAGAGAGAGAGAGAGAGAGGAGGGAAGAGGGAGGAAGCCCTCCATGCTGGCACAGTTACCATTCATGTTGATGTCAACATCTCTACAAAGACAGGTAGCAGGAAAATACCGCTGGGGAGCCTTTGAGGGGCGCAGCGGGGACCTGGGTAATTACTGTGGCCTAGTTATTTCTCTGGGAAGGGGGAAAAAAAAGTCCAGCGCCCGATCTGGATTTTTTTCTTTTTTCTTAATAGGTGAAGTTGAACCTAAAGCACTGTAATTTTAATCAAATCTTTCCCATCTGCGTGTAGTGTCTCTGAGAAGTTGAAGATTTAAGTGTATGTTGTAGGGTTTGTGGAATTGTCCCAGCGGGGGAAGGAAAGGGGCAGAGTGGTGGTAATTATGCTACACTTAAAGGTATTTTGGTTGCCAGGGAAGGCTTTTTTTTTTAATCTCTTTCCCTCGTGGAGGCTTAGATGATGTCACGGACAGGAAACGGGGAGCAGGGACTGTAGCAGACAACAGCTTGAACAAGAAGAAGGATGAAACTGCAGTGTCTAGCTTGGGGGAATTTGGAAAATGGGAATGGGATCCTCTGAGGGCTGAGATCGATCTAAGGCACAGACAGATGGACATCTGCAAACACAAACACACACGCATCCCCCTTGCCACACGGACACACCCGAACACACACATTTAGGACACGCCACACCACCCCCCACCCTCCCTGCACACACACCAGGGAGCACACACACATCTCATGTGCAAACATACATGGGGCCGAATGGCGCCCTCAGCACACAGCAGAGGTCACGACACCTAACCCGCCCTCAGCACACCCATGCACACTCCCACACGCACCTACACACGTGTAGGTCTGTCCGCACACCAGGCCAGCACACAGAAATTGGTGCGGACAAATATGCACACGCCACCAAGGGAACTCACTCCAACAACAGAGCTTCTAGGACAGGGGTGTCTAAACTTTTTTCAACATTTTTCACCAAGTGCCATATGTGGTAAAATACATAAACAGCCGGGCCACTCACTCGAGGTGAAGTACATATTGCGTCACCTGGTTTATTTAAGTAAACTAAATATATTTTTTGGTATTTGCTGTGGGCCAATTAACAATGGATCATGGGCTGCAGTTGGCCCACGGTCCGCAGTTTGGACACCCCTGCTCTAGGACGAGCAGCATAACCCCAGCCGATCCGAAATCACCAAAGCCAGGCCCAAAGGGAGTGGGGTTTGGGCAAAGCACGGGTACAGATGGAACGTGGGGGTGGGGACATAAATCTGTGTGCCCTTTGGCTTTTGTGATGAGCTTTTTCATTTTAGAACAGATTTAGATTTAGAGAAAAGTTGCAAAGACAGTGCAGAAAGCCCTTACATACCTCACACCCAGCTCCCCCAACCATTAACCTCTTATATTAGTTTGGCCCATTTGTCACAATTAATGAAGCAATGTTGTCTCTGGGGTTGAGTGTTCCTAGAACCCTGTAACCATCACAGCCCCCAAAACACAATGATTTAATACTTAGTAATTCCCAAGAACAGGCATTGAGAGGTCTCTTCAGAAACTTGTGTCCTGGAATTTAGGGCCTAGGATGTCATTGTCACTGGAGAATGCATGACAATGAAATGTTAGGCTGAGGAACATCCTGCCTTGTGAGGACCAGTCTCCACCAATTCTAACGAGGGTAGAATTTCTAGATGAACTGCCAACTCCAGGGATTCTGAAACACATGCCCATCTGTTCACCTTTTTGTTAAGCAGCTTATTTTTCTAAGCCAAATCCTCCCACAGGAAGACAGAGGTAGCTTGGGTCAGGGAATTCCAAGGGGGAAAGGAAACACTGTCTCCTAATTGGACAAGAAACGCAGGAAAAGGCATTGCCACCAGAAAAAACGGACAGAAAGGGCCTGTCACCAACAATCTGAGCTCTAACATCCCTCTCGAGTTCCCTCCTCTTCCCACTTAACCCTACGCTGCATCCCTACAGATCTCAATCGTACCCGTCTTTTGAAGCGCACCACAGTGCCACCTTTTCCAGGATGCCTTCCTGGGTAGCACCCGCCCTCTCATTCATTCTTGGAACACTTGACCTCCCACAGTATTTAATACCTGCCACCTCGCGTCAGCGTTTGCTGGGCCTTGTCTCATCTCCTGTATTAGTTTCCTAGGTCTGCTGAAACCAAGAACCACAAACTGAATGGCTCAAACACGACATTTGTCTCAGTACGAGAGGCCAGAAGTCTGAGATCCAGGTGTCCACAGGGTGGTTCCTTCTGAGGCAGGAGGGAGAATCTATTCCAGGCCTGTCTCCGAGCTTCTGGTAGTTTGCTGGCAACCTTTGCTGTTCCTCGGCTGATAGACACATCACCTCCATTTCTCCCTCCACTTTCACATGCTTTCTCTGTGTGTCTAAACCTTTATAAGGACACCAGTCGTGTTGGATTGGGGTCCACTTTAATGAAGTCATCTCAACTTGATTGCTTCTACAAAGACCCTATTTCCAAATAAAGTCATGTTCACGGGCACCAGGGGTTAGGACTTCACCATCTTCTGGGTAGACACAATTCAACCGATAACTTCTTCCCTGCTGGACCATTTTTGCACTCACCATGTGGCCTACGAGATCTAGGTCTGTGCTGGGCATGCGGCAAGAGCTTAGCAAAGGTTTACTTAATTAGTTAGCCCTTCAGACAGCCAGTACTGCACCAGGCTTACAAACCACTTCAAAAGGAAATGATTGTATCCAGCCAGCTGGACCGGGAGACACTCTGAGAAGTTAACTCAGAGCAAAAGCCTCTTCAGAAGAGAGAAGGACCACTCAGATGTGGTCTCATGAAAAGCCAGCATTTGGACAAATACCATCTTCCTACATGTGACACCAACTGGTCTGTTGACCTAATCTCTGGTCCCTTGCCACTAAAACTTCAACTCCTGGATGAACTGCAATAACGAAAACTGGCAGTGTCCAGAAAGCCACAGTGCATTTGCGAGAGCCTGCTGGACGGACCCGGGTGTAGGGAAAGGAGATGGCAACCATTCCTTCTTCCCCAGGGACTTAGAGCATCCAGCACCAGAGAGGTTGTCGAATTTACCTGGTCACTCAGCTAGTAGGTGGCATTGCAAGGCAGTTGGCAGTGCATGTATTCAGCTTCCAGAATCTGTACGCTTGACCACTATGCTGGCTACCGGAATAAAGACTAAATCTGTGTTTTCAAGTCAGGGGGGAAATAAATAAAAAAAACAGGCTACGTAGCAAGGAGAAGGAAGGGTGTTCCTGGAGACGGGAAGACCGTAAGGAAAGGTGCACTGGCTGCCAAGTGACAGGGATGCCCAGGGTCTCAGCCAGAGCCAAAAAGCTTCTGGAACACAACCATCGCTTTGTCTGTGGGTCTGCATGTGCTAACTAAAGGTTCACGTGCTGGGGGCCATGTACTCCGCTGTCCAGAGCTGAGCCAGCTGGGACCCGCCCAAGGTGTGTCTACATTTCTTTATAATCTGTAGGAACTCAACACGACCTTGGTCGTTGCTTGGCATGATGAAGCCAACAAGGAGGGCTCCAGGGCACTGTCCCTAAACCCATCTGAGATGTTGGACCAAAGCCAAATGACCCAATTCAAATAGGAAGACTTTTTTTTTTTTTTTTTTTTTTTAAGGAAGGCAAAGCCCTCCCATGGAGCTGCCAATCAGGAGATAGGGGCCAACCACGACTTCTCCAGCAAATTCATATGAACTTTCTATCCATTGACAGCGAGGCAGCTGGCCCCATTGTCTGCCTCTTTACAAAATTCAATATTTCCCCTTCTGTTATTCTTGGCATAATGACAAGAAAGGAAGAAATAAAAGTTCCCCTTTTTAATGAAGCTGTTGAGGATCCTTTTTTTTTATTATCGGAATTGACATGACCATTACCATTTTGATTCCGGTTCTGACACAAGAGTCACATAGCAACTTGAACCTCTCCATGGCAACCTCCCCACTCTTCACACAAAGACAATCTTGACAGTTTAACATTCAATAAAAAAAAGTACTTTTAATTAAAAGATGACTAAGAACTGGCAGCACAAAAAATATATTGGACAGAGACTCTCAACTGTTGTGAACATTCATTTATAAAGGAAACTACCAACCTGAGCTTTTCTCTAGAAAAGAATGGTCATCTGCCTTGAGTCAGGCATGGAAAGCTTCATTCACTCCACCCACTGGTAATTCCATCCAACAAAACTTTGATTGTCTGCTAAAGCCTCGGTCTTATCCCCAGTCCTGAGGGCAAATGTGGGAATGAGGCCTTGACAGTGTGAAAATTCCAGCAAAGACAGCATCCTCACAAACACCACCAGGGCCAGAGGGCTGACTGTGCGCTGGACACACGTGCTGGGTGTCATACCTGCACTGAATTTCACATCATCCTCACGACAGCTGATACTATCCCCATTTTACACACGAGGAAACCAAGCCTCGGGGATGAGAAATCCTTGTAGGAACTTTGGTTCTCCCCAAGACGCCCACAGAGACATCCGGTCCGCGCTGAAAGGTCCTTAACATGTGGTTCTGTCTAAAATGTCCACACATAGAAAAGGTCCCTGGGTTCAGCTAGCCCATGATGCTTATTTATGCTTTTGGTTTACAGGATTAATACATAAAAAATACTGTCATGTTTTCTTGGTCCAGTAACTGTGGTTAGAATCATGGGGTTAGAATCACGCAGGACATCAGGACTTAAATTCACGGACCTTTTGGCATAGACCAGATGTGTCGGGGGTGTTATGGACAGAACCAAGTGTCCTAAAGGGCAATGGATGTGGTGCTTTTCCTTGGAAGAGGCTGGACGTTTGCTTGCAGAGGTGGGCATAGAAGAGGTGCGGCCTATGAGTTACTGTGAGTGGTGACAGGGGTGTATCTGGAATCGGTGGGTGGGTGTGACTCACACTGCACTCTGGAAGCAGGAGCGGGCACGTGTTTGGTGTGGGGGGTGGGCTGTGTGCTCCTCCACGGCTCTGTCCACCTGGGTCCTGAACTGTTTCTGCTTCCATCTCGTGCTCCCCTGGTGCTTTCCAGGGATGAGTTTGTGTGCCTGCAGACACGAGATCCAAGCTGTGCTACACTTCCTCGTTAGCTAGATCATGTTGGCGCAAAGTGATGTTTTCAGAATGAGCGTTAAAGCAGGACTGGCTGTATGGTCTCACTTAATTCTCACTGCAACTCCTTTTATAGAGGAGAAAACAGAGGGTCAGAGAAGGCCTCTTGCTTGTCCAGCCACACACTTACAAACCGACTCAAGGATCCTCGCTCCCCAGCAGTTGCTTTCCGCTTCCTACTACTGCCTTCCTCGACACACAGAAGAGGTGGATATTCCCTAGATCTGTGAGGACGGGGCCCAGGCCTCTGGACTAGAACCAGTGCAAGAGGATAGAAATCGTACTGGGCTCATTGTCGGAACTGGAGTCCTCACCCAGCTCTGCCCCTCCTTATGGGATGGAAATTAATACTTACTGAGCCCCCACTCAGCCAGGCACCCAGCATAAGTAATCTCGAAATTCTCAAAACATCCTAGAGACTCAGTTCCCATTATGCTTAGATGAAGAGCCCGACGGTCAGAGAGGTGACCGTCCTTGCCCTAAGTTGCACAGCAAGCCGGGAGCAGAGCAGAAGTTTCGACACAGGCTTCCTGATTCCCCACCCTTGACAGACCTGTCACACCTCCACCACCTGCCTGGAGGGTGTCTGTGAGCTTGTCTGGCCCCACCATTCCCCCAGGACCCCTGACTCTGCCCTGAAGTCACTTGGCCTTTAACTTCCCTCCAAAGGGCAGTGTCTCCAGAGGCATGTCTGCCCTTCAGAGCCTCTCCCATTTAGAGACAAGAGCCTCGAGGTGAAGTCTGGACCTGCGCCTTCGGGGTGGGAGGCCGGCCTGCACCGCCACCCCTTCCCGGCCAGAGCAGCTGTCCCCTCTCCTGCTGTGTCACCACGTAATTGACTGTGGTTTGAGAGTATCGCCTTTATTACCTTTAACAGCCGCACAGCCACTGATTGCCCGTGCTGATGGCTAATTTAATTTCTGTCAATACAGCACTGAGTGGCTTTAAAAGAACCATTATCCACAAGGGCGGTGCTTCAGGGAGATATTAGTGGGTTCGTGGAACAGCGCACTGGCTTTCACTTTTAGGGCATAGCACGCTGAAGCCGAGGGACCTCAGGGGTGTCTAGTCCAAACTGTCACCTTGCAGATGGGACAGCTGAGGCCTGGATGGGCTTAGGACTTTGCCCCAGGTGTCACAGTAAGGGACACACTCTTTTCCTGGGAGGGAGGGTTTGCCCCTCTGGGATCACCTGTGAACCCCGTCCCATCTTTCCTCCAGTCTGCCCAGAAGGACCGATGGGAAAGGCCCAGCCGAGGCTTTCACTCTCTTTTTCTTTTTAACTATTTTTTTGTTTTCAGTTACAGTTGACATTCATTATTACTTTATATTAATTTGTACAACACAGAGGTTAGACATTTATATATAATTTATGCAGTGATCAACCCCCCCCCCACTACTCTAGTGTCCACTCACCTTCCCTAAAACCATGTTCCCAAAGGGAAGTGCCCTCCTCCCAGGTGGTCCTCGGCCATCGGCCATCAGTCCCCGCCTGCCTGCCTGCCTGCCGGCCCCCACCACCCTTCTCATCCCCCTGTACCCCTGGCCAGCGGAACGGTGTGCACCTCCCTACGTGCACACATATGCTCCCCTGAGCCTTCAAACCTGTTTCTCCTTCCACTGGGAAAGGCCTCTGTGACCTTGTCAACCTGAAAAACCTCTTCATCTGTAGAACACTGCACATCTTTTCGGAGAAGCTTCCTGTGGATTTTGTTTATTCAATCAATCAATCATTGTTTATTTCTTGAAAACCTACCATCTGTCAGACGCTGGGATTAATGCAGGGAACGAAATGGTGAACAAAGGGGACATGGTCCCCACTCTCCTGGAGCTTAACAGAAACAAGGGGCGACAAATGCTGAACCAAATAACAGCACAGTGCCAATGGTGGGAAGACCTCTGACCGGTGGTGCCATGACAGGCTATACCGGGGAGCAGGTCTGGCTGCAGGAGTCAGAGGCCCCCCGCCTGCCCCTCTCCCCCATGACTACCTGTACCCCTGGTGTTTGTCACTCTGCTATCTCAATTCTGCTTAGAGTTGGAGGATGTCAGCAACAGCCCAGGGCTCAGGCCTCAACATACGCCGATGAGAGAGACAGGACCTTTCTCTGCCTTTATTAAGACATTGTCCAAATGAATATGGACAGTATTCAATGCCTAGGATAGCAAGGACGTGTATATCGTAACAGCCGGCAAAAATATTTTTCAAGTGGCAATATCCTCCCCTGGCAGTTGTCAAGACTAGTCATCCATCCATCATCCACACATCCACCCATCCTTCCATTTAGCCGTTCTCCCATCTATTTATGTACTCGTCCATTCATCTGTCCGTTCATTCATTTAGTTTATCCATCCATCTATCCATCTACTCATTTATCAATTCATCCATCCATCCATCTATTCACTCACCCATCCACCCATCCATCTATTTAATAAGCATTTATTGATTTCCCAGTATCTACCAAGCATGTGATAGATGCTAGAGAATGTAGAGAGAAATCACGTGTGGCTTTTCACCAGCTAACTCTTTCTTGTCCTTCAAATCTCCTTTGGATCATTCTGTCCAGGAATCTTCTCTCGGCCCGAGGCACAGTGAGGTCTTGTCCCTCTCCACCCCTCTGCCTCTCCCCATCAGCCCAATGGCTCCATTGCCCACACTCTCAGCGCCAACGACTACAATAATTTTAGCACAGTGTCATAATAGCTTAAATATGTCTGTAGCTCCCACAAAACTGTGAGCTCCCATGTCTTATTATCATTACTTTGTCACGGGAAAAGATCCATCCATATTTGTGAATGATGAATGGAGAAATAAATGATCGATGTGAATAAACTACTGTGGCCTTTACCTTAAGGTGAGCTTAACAGGTAGAAGCAACACATGGAAAAGTCGTAACAGAGTGATAACGCAGTGCTGGAGATGGACAGAGCTCGGAGGTCTGAGGTCTAAGGAGCGATGAGGAGGGATGGGGCCGTTCAGGCCGCGTGGAACAACTAGGACAAAGGCACGGAACAGGGAACACACACATCTGAAGGGACAAAGCAATACTATCCACATAAGCCGAGCTCTGGGGATAAGAAAAGTACAGGGAAATGAGACTTGGGAGGTGTCACAGACTTCTTCTCGCACGCCAACGGTGTTACCCTTTTGAAATAGCCAATTGACGTCCTTCTCGTGAACTCTTAGACCTGACCCCAATTACCTAACTGATGAATTTGAATTGTCATCAGTTAATATTTATGGTATATATAATACAACAGGAAGCCAACCCATCCATCCACCCATCCATCTATTTAATAAGCATTTAAATAGCTAACACTTGTAATAATATTTAATAAGCCAACACTTGTAAACAATGGGGTTATTGTGACAGACAAAAGTGCAAATATAAGGATTATGGCTGCATCATCTCACACCTGCCCCAGCTCCACGTGGCAGTAGAGAAATCCAGAATGACTCTGAAAAGTGGCTGCAAATGGTAATGCAATGGGCTATTAATTGTTTCAGCAACCTGCCTTGGACACTTAGCCTACTTTTTAATTAAATGGACAACTAAGCTAAAAAAAAAAAAAGAAGAAGAGGAAAAAGGGAGAAGCTTTTGTTTCAAATACAAATCGTTAACCATATTTAACACACCAAGTGTGACAGTTGATTGTTGCTAAAACACTGTATATAAGACACTATATGATGGTGTCTTGGTGTCCGACGGCTGACTCTTTAAATATGGCAGGCATCGAACCCACGTGCCTAACCCTCACTCTTGTCAGCACGGATTGGGAGGGGGAGCAATCCTGGAGCGATTCCGAAAGCAGAACTGGGAAAGATTTGGTGTCAGGCTAGATATCAGTCATGAAGGAGTTTCAAAGCACCAACAAGAGGTGTCCTGAAGCCCTGTGACACATGCATCCCTTCCAAAAATGTCCTTACTGGCAAATATGGTTGCAAGACAAGGTTCGGAGACCAACTTAGATAAATTCTTGGTGCTTCCACCAGGTAACGCGGAGGCTGAAACACTGACAAGTGCTTAGGCAATAGAGCGGATGAAATAGAAACCGACCTGGTGTCAGGAAGGCAGGTTGGTTTGGTTTGACATGCTGAGTTTGGGGTGCCTGCAAGGCATTTTAGAGGGGGCTCTAGGAGTCAGTTACAGGTGAAAGGTGGGTGTAGCGGTTAGGTAAGAAACAGATGGTACAGACAGAGATTTGAGGTTGAAGGTGAAAGCTCAAGTCATTGTGAAATGAAGCAACCAAAGCTAGAATAGACACTACTCATAGTTAGTCCACCAGCCACAACTATCTCATCTTCCCCAATCACAGAACTCCAATTTGGGGCTTAGTTAGTAAAATGGTATATTAGTTTCTAAGGGCTGCCATATTATAAACATTGTGACTTAAATATATATATATATATATATATATATATATATATATATATATATATATATATATATATATGTATATACATATATATACACATATATATGTATATGTGTGTATGTGTATATATATGTACGTATATATGTACATATATACATATGTATATATACAAAACCAGGAATTTATTTTCCCCATTCTGGAGCCCAATGTTCAAAATCAAGGTGCCAGCAGGGCAGTGTTCCCTCCAGAGGCTCTCGAGGAGAACCCCACCTTCCTTTTCCAGCTTTCGGGGGCTCCTGGAAATCCTTGGCTTGCAGCTGTGTCACTCTAACCTCTGCTTCTGTTAGTGACTGGTTTACTCCTATGTCTCTCTGTATCTCTCTGTGTCTGAAATCTCAGTGTCTTTTTTCTCTTGTAAAGACACCAGTCATTGGATTGGGGACTCACCCAAAATCCAAGGTGATATTGCCTTGAGATTCTTAACTTAATTACATCTGCTAAGGTATTCACAGGTATGGGAGGTTAGAACTTGGACATACCTTTTTGAGGGACACAATTCAACCCACTACAAATAGGGGCTCCTTGATCTCTCAGGAGGTACTGGCTTCTCCCAGCCCCACAGGATCATCTTGATTGGTTCATCATGACAGAGGTTCAATCACGAACCTTCAGTTCAATCATGAAAATGATGACAATCCCATTTCCATTTGCTACACACATTTGAAGGTGAGTAGATTGGACTGTAATATGCACAGTTCTACCCAGTGAAACCCAAGGGAAATTCTGCTGGGGCTGCTGGGAAAGATAAAAACCAACATGGTTTCTGCACCTGTACTCCCCTCCTGCCTTGGATGCTGGTGTGAGGACATGCAGCCTTGGGTGGCAGTGGTATTTCAGGCATGAGGATGAAAGCCAGCCCACTAAGTGTCTAAGATGACATCACTGATCAGCAAAGCTATGGCGGCCTCTGCTCACCTCCAGACATCTCTTATTCTTCCTTGCTTAAGTCGCTGTTCGTTGGATATTCTGTTACTTGCAACTGAATGTAGCCTCAGCTGACACAAACCCCAGACTTACAGGGCAGACAGAGAAAGAGGAGCCAGCAAAATATGCAAAGAACATGCCCTCCGAAACAGGAGAACGTGACATCCAAAAGCCAAGGAAAAAGAATGTTAAGGAGAATGTCAAGTGACCTTATGAACTGGGCGGTAAAGGAAGACGATGAGTAAAAAAGCGAGTGAGTATGGATGGATTATTGGGGGGGGGGGGGGTGACTTAGTCATGACCTACTGGAGTTGCCAGCTAGAACGCACTGAGGTTACATATGCTAGAGAGAAAGGGCTTAACCGAAGGAAGCAAGTTGCTAAAGAAGAATGAAGACTGGATCAGGAACAGAAGGGCAAGACTTGGCATGGAAAGGAGAAACAATCCCCTTTCTCAGAGACAAGGAGGAGAAGATGTGGAGGGAGGAAGAAAGAAAAAACAGATGACGAAGGAGAAGGCAGCGATAGCTCAGAGGGGCAAGCGTTGTTAGAGGGGAAGAGTTTGGGAGAAGATTTAAGGAGTACGGGCTAGCTCGGGACAGCTGTGACGTGCGGGACTGAGGAAACTATCCAAGTGAACCAAGGCTGCTCGCTGTGTGAGCACGCCAGGCGGTTCTCCCTGCCCTCCGTTTCCAACAGGCAGGTGGCAAATGGACACTTCTGCCCTCTTTGCACCAACTTCTTGTCAACAATTGGCAATGCTCGCATTTTCTGCATAGAGGAGGAGAAATTACCTGGCTGCTGAGCTGTGTTATGACATGTATCTTCTCGGAGGAAGAGGGGAGGAAAACCCACCAGTGACAGAAAAATATCCTGTCTTTCCTCATCAGGGAAGAAGGATGTCATAACAGAGAATCAGCTGTGGCCTTCAGTCCGCGCACGCAACTCCGCCATTCAGCAAAGCAGAAACTTCGTTGGATAACTGTTACGGAAAATAGAAGTGCTTGTAGTGGGAATTCTGCTGTCAATGCAGTAATATATGGGCTATGTTTGCAAGGAAGGAAATAATCACCTGAGAAAAGTCTCCTGCTTGATTATATATTGGCAGTGTCTGGCTTAGGCAAACAATGGATGCCTTTTATTGATGTCTTTGTACATGTGCACATATATGTTTAATATTTTAGAGCCCAGGGGGGACATGCCATTTCGAGATAATAATCCAGTTTTTCATTGCCAGGCGAGATAACCAGAAAAGCCATGGTGACCTGCAATTTTATGACAGTGCTTTCTACCTATTTCCCCTTCACCCAGAAGAGGACCCACATCTAACAAATCACTCTGCAGGTAGGAGGTGGGCACCAATATGGCAGGAAGGAAATCTACAGCCAGTCCAGGCACCAGAAACATAATTTTCTATGTCATGCATCAGCCCTTCTTCATCCTTCATTGGGAAATACCTTGTAAAAGAAAGATGAGACAGCGACCTTGAAGGAGGAAGTATTAAAATGTGGCTGAGGAGGAAGGGAGACAGAAAAACAGCAGTTCACATATCTCCACATCTCAGTTTGTTTGTGATGGCTTCAGATGGCACCTCGTTTAGGCACCTGAGAAGCCATCCAAACTCCCAGTCCACCTGCTGTGGTCCACTGTGAGATTTCTCCTGCCTTCTTGAAATGAGTTATCTGGTGAGCTCAGCTCCCCACTGGCCCTAAAGGTGGAGTTTGTGCTGGACGTTCAGCTAGTTCAGGCCTTGTCCATCAAACACAGGTTCCTAAATAAGCAAACGTTTCTTAGGATGTTCCTGGTTGAGCTTTGATGGGAAAACAGGTGGGAGCAGGTCAGCCCATGTGTTCTGTGTGAGGCCTGGATGGGGAGCTACAGGAACCGCTGCCAGCTACAGGAATGGAGTGGGGAATACCAACACGGTATCCTGGACAGACTCCCGCGAGCCACAACGGGCTTGCACGAGCTTCCCTGAAGCTCAGGCAAGTGGAGCCTGAGGCAAGTATTGGGCACTGAGGGACACAGATGGGAGGAGGGAGCTGGAAGCAGCAGGTCAGAGCAAGCAAATCAGAGAATAACCAGGTAAATTGCAGGGGGGAGGGGCAGCAATGATTTCGACATGAGCATGTGTGTACACTTCCATCACGTCATTTTATAAGTTGTTCACTTAAGACTGTTCATCAATGAAGAAAACTCGGCTCTAAAAATAGAAGAACCATATCGGATCTCAAATCGAGTCTCACAAAATGATGCCAAGACAACTAAATTCTCAATTTAATTCCTGTAATTATTATGTATCATTTGATTGTGTCTGGAAAGAATTTAAACTAGTTTGTTTTAAAAGACACAGATATACAAGAGAACCAGAACAGAATCCAGTAATATAGGACAGAGAATTGCACTAAAAATCTAGGGCAGGTATGGTTACTGTGATGATGCGCTGACTTTAATTGAGTGGGAGTTTCCTAGCAATCGAGGCAAAAAGGGAAACTGGATTAGTCACAAAAGTCTCACAGCCTGACAAAAGTTTCAGCACAGCATTCAATAAGAGAGAGAAAGATGTTTCCAGCTCTAAAGTCTTGGGGTAATTGATTGGGGGACTTTTTATGCAGTAAGCCATTCAGTGAATTCTTTCTTCAATAAGAGCTTCACAAAAGATGCAGAACTGTAATTTGTGGTTCATGTTTTATATAATCCTTCAGTAGAAGCCTCAATGAAAATATAGCTCTCGGAAGGCATTTCTGGGACAACGACAGGTCACACAACACTGGGCTGGTGGCACCATATAGAGTGTCCATACAACTCTACCTACCAAGCACATTGCAGCTGCCCAAATATCTGTTCCTATCTCCACACCTCAAATTTCAAGGTCTTGAGAGCAGTGTTTTTTACTTGTATTTGTATCCCAGTGCCCGGCACACACTAGGGCATTTTGTAACAGACGTAGGATACAAGGTTTAATTTAAGGCCCAAATAGGGGTCAGGCTGGCATATCCTTTAACCAAGGTGCTGCCCAAATCAAGCCCCACACAAAGGTTGTCACCTGCCAGCTGGCATCACCATCACCTGGTGACCTTTCCCACAAAGAGACAGTCTATGGGGTACTGCTAGCTAAACCTGCCATGTGACCCCATTTCTGATCCTTCTAGTAAAATGGTCATTCAAACTTTCCTTCATCCATGTGAACTCTCCCATACGCTTCCAATAAGTCCCTCGTTTGTTACATTTGTTTGGGTCACCTCCCGTTGCTGCCAACAGGTGGTCAGACCAGACTAGAGCGAGTGCTTACGCCAGAGACTGAGAAAGAGAGAAGCTTTGCGTGGCCTCAGTCTTTCTGCGAGGCTTTCCAGGATTATGGAACCTCCCTTCAGTGGGCGCCAGGCTGCCTGTGCACGTCTCTTCCTGATGTGCGTTCAGTGACATCACCCTAGTAGTTTAAGATCAGCTGTGGTGGGAGAATTTATACCACAGAAAGTGGCAAACTCTATACATCACATGTGGACTTCCCCCAGCAAAGAGCGAACAGATAAACATTTCCCAGCACACAACACATCAGTCATGCTGAAGAGGAGAAGAAGAAAGGGGAAGAGAGTCATGGGAAAATGCTTTCGTGAGCGCTCCCCCTCCAATGTACCTTTTAAATCACCCCCGATTCTTCTTTCCACTCAAGAATTTCACCTGGCTTCCCAGAAGACAACGTTTTCTTAAAAGGCCAGACAGCAAATATTTTAGGCTTTTCTGGGCTCAGTCCCTATCACAACTACTTAACACTGTTGTATTGCGAATGCAGCCACAGACAATATGTAAATAGGAGTGACTGTCTTCCAATTAAACTATTTATAAAAACAGGTAGTGGGCCAGATTTGGGCCATAGTCTCCCATCCTCTGCTCTAACCCATGAATCCAGACTCTTCGCCACAGCATCGAGGACCAGCAGAATCAAGTCCCTCACCTCCCAGCTGCTTCCACACCTCCTCCACTTTCCCCAGCAGCACAGCGGGCTCTTCCTCAACTCACCTCTCTAACCTGAGGACTTTGTGCTTTCATCCCTCTGGGCCTCCATCAGGCATATCGGCTGCTGCCCTTCCGTTCAAAAGTTTCACTGGCCTTCAGGCTCATCTCAAAACCAGTTTACATGCACTGACTTTGTATTTCCCACACCCCATTATCGCCAAATATAGGAGACTCTCTCTCCTTCCATTGAAACCCACCGCAAGCAGACATATAACGCATTTTTTTTCTGTTTTGCAACTATAAACGCAACTTAAGCAAAGCAGATTCTGCCTCCCTGACATTGGGTGTTGCCATGTTGATTTCTCTGCACCCTCTGAGCCTAACACACTTAGGCACATTGTAGGTACTCAATATTGGCTAGAAAAACACATTGAGATCATTTGATCTGAGTCTAGAAGATCTTCCTAACTGTGCCACAACAAGCTGTCTGACGAACTGTCCTTGACATTGTTTTCCTGAATCATCCGTGAGGTCCTACACATGTCACCTGCCCACTGTGAGTTTCATTTGCTTTATCTGCCAAAAGAAAAAGTTATGCTCCTGATCCTTAGGGTCTCTATAATCTAGAAAATCTCCTTCTGAATCACTTCATGGCATTCCTTTGGCACCTTCATCAGTGTAAGCTAAGGGACCATATAACGCTGCCTCCCCAATGCTGGCCACTCACATTATGTCCTACTGATATGCTAAGGGTCCGCTACACCGTCTGAAAACGCGTTTTATTCCTGACAAGTCCTTGCACTATTGTCATGTTCCTCTAATATATGAAACCATGCAATCCCTTGGATTGAAGATCAAACTGAGTTTGACTGATAATTATATAAATGTCACTAACGTTTTTATTTTCTTTAAGGTTTCAGTTGATTGTTCTTTCATAAATCATAGGAAGCTGAAATGATTTAATGTCAAATGCACATGGCTTTGCAAAAGGAAGACAGAGCTTATGTTCTTTGACTCAGAACTCCAAGCTGATTCACAGGTTAAATTTCCAGTCCTATACCCACTCTCAGCTGTACAGCTTCTGCTGGGTGTGTTTTTTTAATGCTCGTAAATCCAGAAGTCATAAATCAATCGAATTCCCTTTCTAAATAAAATGTCCATGCTAAGGTCATTTTTCAAACAGGACTTTCACCTGTCGAAGAGGAATGCCTAGAATTGAAGTCATAACCATTTTTTTTTTTTAATGAATTCAGAAGAAACTCGGACCAAATCATAATGTGCCTTCAATGTCTACAGTCACGTAACTATACATAACAGACAACATATAAAATGGGCATTAGTTCAGAGAGACTCAGCACTGGGCTCATTTTGATAAACTCCCTGTAGCAACATGCAGATAATGTCAGCGACGCCGTCTCTACTGCTGGTAGGACCCTCCGAATAACCTTGATTTGGGCCAGGAAAGATGGGTGTGAGTTTCCTCTGCAGGGCCCTGGGCACATCCTCAATTCAGGGAGAGCCAGTTTAAGGCATAAAGTCACTGCCAGTCAAGGTCTGTCTTCTTGGTCCTAAAGTAGCTCAAGGCCGCCATCTTCCTTTCTGCCCGTCCAGCACCCTCTTGAAGAGCTAGTGTCTAATCTAGTCCCACCTCTCTGGAAGTGGAAAGACTATTGGATTTGGAATGGGAAGATCTGTGTTCAAATCAGGATCCACCAATAGAATGCTCTGTGACTTGGAGAAAGTCCTTGAAATTCTCCAGGCTCCAGTTGTTTATCTGTTAAAGGGGGCTGGCTTTCTTGTATTAAATTGTCTCCCTCTCCTGGGCCAGTTGTGGAACAAGTGAATGAGAACCCACTTGGCCTGGTTTATTTTTCTAAGTCTTTAGTCTCAACTTCCTTTGAGAAACCTTACATGACCTCCCCCAAGTCTGATGACCTTCCTCTGAACTTGGAAATCACCTTTGAGCTCTGCAGTTTAGAATTTAAATATCGTGTTATCCTTGCTTGTTTCCTGGCATGGCCCCTCCTTTAGACTTTAATCTCCTTGAGGGCAAGGACCATATCTGTCACCACGGTACCTTCAGTGCATTGCAGAATGCACTTTTGAAAAATATTCAGATGAAATATTCCCAAAAGACACTTCCTTTTTCCTTTTCTGCCAGCCTCAGCTTCCATGATCCTAACAGGTAGCAAAGTTATGAATGAAATAGGTTCAACACACCCAGAAGACCACTGATTTTACAATGGAGTTTCTAAATGGTATTATCTGAGAGGAAAGACTCTTGAGTTTCTTCACCTGATAAAAAGAGATGACTGGATTAAGAAACTGGTACATTTACGCAATGGAGTATTACTCGATTGGAGTAAAGAAGAATGAAATCTTACCATTTGCAAAGATACGGATGGAACTAGAGAACATTATGCTTGTAAGTGAAATAAGTCAGACAGAGAAAGACAAATACCATATGATCTCACTTATACATGGAATCTAAAAAATAGAATAAATGAACAAACTAATCAGAAAGTCTCAGAGATATGGAGAAAAAACTGAGGGTTGCTAGATAGAAGGGGGTGGGGATGAGAGAGAAGGTGAGGGGATTAGAAAGCACAAACAGTAACCACAAGATTGTCACGGGGATAAGAAAGACAGTTTGGGGAATATAATCAATAATGTAAAGATTTGGTAGGGTATTTGATGGACACTTGTCTTATTAGGGAGACCACTTCATGGACGGTGTAGGTGCCTGATCACTGCACTGTACACCTGAAGCTGAAGCTGAATAATACTGAATGTCAACTACAATTTAATATATATATAGTCATAGGATGTGGAGTACAGCACAGGGAATGGTCAGTGGAACTGTAACAGCTATCTACGATGTCTGAGGGGTCGTAGATTGGGGGGTTATCACTTTGTGAGGGGTGTAAATGTCTAACTATTACATTGTTTTGTACACCTGAAACATGGGAGAGGGAGAGGAAGAGGGCGAGACAGAGAGAGCAGTAACCATTCCACTTCCTGCAGGCTCCAGGGGCCAGCCCTTTTTGTCCTGGTCCCCTGTGTGTTATGGAGCATTGGCTGAGAGCAGAATTGCCAGCTAAAGCATCATAGGGACAGAGGGCTTGAGCAGGGGGATAGAGGGACTGTACCCACGTGGACAATGACACAAGCTGTAAAAGGAGCACGGATGTGAAGTGAGGACGCTGGGGCTGTAGCCCTGGTGCTTCCAGAGTCTGCCCCTCTCTAAGCCTCAGTTTCCTCATCTATATAATGGTTTCATGTTATAAGATCTAGCTGGACCATCAGCTCTAATGCATCTTTAGGAGCAAAAATTAATATAAGACCCAGTCTTATATAAGACCCGGCCTTATATTATAGTAAAATAAGACCGGGTCTTATATTAATTTTTGCTCCAAAAGACACATTAGAGGTGATGGTCCGGCTAGGTCTTATTTTCGGGGAAACAGGGCTACATCGGTGTTCTTCAAACTCATTTTAGCTTTTTTTTTTTTCCTTTGCTATTAGCCAAAAAATGTTGTTCAAAATGCAGCCCAATAGAGCAAGTCACTCTGCTTCAAGCGAGAGTATGGAGGTCAAAGCCGTCCGCCTACCGCCCACCTCCCTGGGACCCCCGAGGGGCGGGGAGCCCAGACATGCTAAGGTTCTTTGGAACAGTTTGAAAACCATCATGCCCAGTAACTGGAGGGCCTGCTGGCTCTGGCAGCCTCTCCACTGGGATGTTTATGATTTGTGGTTAAGGTGACCAACTGTTCCAGCTCTCCTGGGACTGAGGGAGTCTGGGGACACAGACCTTCAGTGCTAAAACAAGAGAAGACACAGACAAACTGGGCTGAGGTGCTCACCCTGCCTGTGGCCAAACCAAACGATCTCTCTGCACCCCAGGGAAGGGCAAAACCCTCCGTGAGTGGCCCGCAGGGCAGGCGGGGACTCAGTGCCTTCAGGAGCAGAGAACACATCAGACGCACCTGCAGTCGTTCACCCAGAGCTACCACATGACCTCACGAAAGAAGGGCACTCTGCAGATAACTGAGCTTTCTCTTCCTGTTCTCCGTCCTTGCTGGCATCCCACCAGGGTCTTCCGTCGCCCAGGAGAAGGATAAGAAGGCAGAAAAGCAGAGAAATCGCCGGTCTGCTTCAACAGCCAACATTTTGGATTTGCAAGCACCTGAGCTTTGGGTTGAAAAACCCAGGGTCGAAGGCATGAAGGACTCAGTCCATGCAATATATTTCATGAACAATAGGACTGAAAATAGATGAAGAGCTGTACGTATTACTATTGCTCCAATAACAAAGTACGCACCTTCAAACGTCAAACAACAGAAACGTACTATCCTCTGTATTATCCAGTGTAGAGGTCAGAAGTCTAACACAGGCGGCAGTGGGATGAAACCAAGGTTTCAGCAGAGTCATGATTGCTCTGGAGGATCTAGGACAGACTGCATCTCCTTGCCTGTTTCAGCTTCGAGAGGCCACCTGCATCCTCGCTCTCGGCCCTTCCTCCATCTTCCAGGGTAACAGCTTCAAATCTCCCCCTAACTCTGACCAGCATCTCCTTCTGTCCCTCTGCTTCTGTCATTACAGCCCCTTCTTCTCGTTGCTCCTTCCCCCGCTCCCTTATAAAAGACCCTCGTGGTGACACTGGGCCGGACCCACCCCGGACCCATCTCAAGATCTTCAACTGAACAGTCCCTTTTGCCACATAAGGTAACACGTCCAGTTTCTGGGTATTAGGATGTGGCCATCTTTGGGGGTGGGCAGGAGTTAGCATTTTGTCTACCACAAAGGCAAGAAACTTTTACAACTTCAAATAGTCTCTGGGCTAGACGGGGGGAGAGGCAGAGGTCACAGGGAAGGAGAGGTTCATGGGCCCTGGAATGAGAGAACTCGGGGAAACAACGTAGACAGATCGACTTGCCATCCAGACCCCATTCAGCCTCAACTTGAGATATCATCTGTTCCCGTATCAGAGAGCTGCACGGGAGCCACGTCCAGGTCCACAGGTGGTCCAGCCTTCAACCGCGAGTCCTCTGCCCAAAATCAGTGACCAGGAGCCTCATTGGCCACCCCTGCACTGATGTCCAGCAACAGCCTCCTGCCATCACCACAGCCCATATGGCGCCCACTGACCTTTCATCTGGAGCCTGTGGTTGGCCCAGGATAGTCCCATAGGGACAGCCTCTAAGCGCGGACTGAGGGTGACTGAAATCTCCCACCAAGACGGAGGGAGGCGTGCTAGACACTGTAGGAAGAAGGGAAGGGAGGAAAAAAGGAAGGGAGAAAAGAAGGAAAGGAGGGAAGAAGGAAGAAGGGAGAAAGGAAGTAAAGGAGGGAGAGAGAGAGGGAGAGAGAAAAAAGAGAACCAAAGAAAGAAAGAGAGAAGGAAAGAAGTCCTACCCCCCATGCTTGTATCTGGTAGGGCACTGAATGAGGCTAGCAGAGAATTTCCCCCAGACTACGGTAAAATGCTGTCTTATTATAGCATCATTGAGCCTATTAAATGAGAATCTTTATCAGTTCAAAAGCATTACATTTATGTTTCCTTTTCCTCGCCGTCCACCCTACCCTCTTAACATTGAGTCCTCACCATGTGCTTGTATCAGAGGTCACAGTGTTAGGACAAAAAAGAGTAGGGAACTGCGGTAGGGGCACTGAAATGGATGAAAAGAGGTCTAAAATTTCACCTACTGGGCCTCCTGGCCACTTTATTTTACCTTTCAACAAAAAGAAAACCCTTGGTGGAGGCCATGTGTGAGAATGCATCCTGGGCTCTGCAAACCTGGGGAAGAGAGGTCTTTAGTACACTCGAGGTGTTACTTTCTTATCTTATTTTCATTGAAATAAAAATCTCAAACCTGAAGCATCTGTCCTCTCCCTTGTAGATGTCAAAATGTAATTGGCAACGGTTGGGGTTTGTTGCCTTTATTGCCTTTAATAGCTGTACAGCCACTGACTGCCCAGGCTGATGGTTAATTTAATTTCTGTCAATACAATATTGGGGCTGTCTGCATATTCAGACCATGATTAACTGCTGCGGAGTCCATAACACTGGTGTTATTATTACTGCATTTAACTACCTCTCGGGAGAAGACAAATTAAATTATGTTGAAAATGCTGTTGATTATCATTACGAACTTATTTGTAGAGCACAATTACTGATCTGTTGTAAAATAAATCAAACTTTTTATCATCTTGGTATGAATTAACGTTACTGTAGGAGAACAGAGAGGAGAGCCTGAAAGAGTTTGGGCCTCGCCATGTAAGTCAACGGAGCACTGAATTAAAATAATAATCACACGCGAACGTAATACTATATTTTAATAACGAGCTAGTTCATGACCAAGAACGCCTCATAGATTATGAAATTTCAACAATAAAGCAACAAGCTCAATGTGAGTCGTGCGCTATTGACTCAAACGCAGGTTGAGACCTGGCGATGAATTATTCCTGGGCTGTGACTCCAATTCCATCTGAAATCACCACGCAAGTAATTTAAGGAAGGCAGCTTGAGGAACACAATTATATTAATAGCTAACATGTGACCAGCATTTAGCATTTGCCATTCCCTCACAATTTACTAGGCTCTGTTACTACACTGCACATTAGTCCAAACCCTTGGCATGGGATCAGTACGCCATGGCCTGTCACCTTTGCAACTGCAGTGAGAACCAGAGACACTGGACCCGTGAGCCACGGCCTTACCTGTCACATAAGTAACTAACACACAAGCTTGATCTTGAGTTGTCCGTTAAGAGCCAACAAAGGCAGTGATATTGCATGCTCCTTTTGCTATTATTTTGAACAATTTATGCACCTTTAAATAAGTAAATGAATCAAATGGCTGACTAAATATGTACCACAGGCCTCTTTTATTTAAATACATGTGGCTGCGTAGCACTGCAGGGCAATGGCCTGGCAGCTTAGCAGATGTTAGTTCAAGTCTTTACCCTGCCACACACAGGCGGATCTTGGACAAGGTGACCAACCAGGCTGGGCCTCAGTTTCACCTTCTGTAAAATGGAGACATTTGGGTTTCATAGTGTATCTGAGTGAATTAGTGTTTATCTGTGTGGTATAACAAAGCGCCACAAACTTAGAGGTTAAAAATACACACATATATTACCACAAAGTTTTGTAGGTCAGAAATCCCGGTGGGCAACCAAAATGACAAATGTTCTCAGCAGTGACCCAAAATACAAAGATGCCGCTCCATGGAGAACAACACAGAGAGGGATCATGTGCAAGGAAGCCACTGGATACCACACAGCAAAAAGTCTTTTGTTAGTGATCCATCTTCCAGGTCACCAGAGAGAACGTTCTCAGTGGCCAACCCACCCCACTCAGTCCCTAGCTTCCTGCCATGTTGCTGGGTCAGGCCCCACCCCCTTCTCTGCATTCTCAGCTCTACTGAGATATTGTCTCCTTGGAGAGGTCCCAAACTGCTAGCTGACGCAGCTCCCCACTTTCCATCTCAGAGCCGCGTTTGTTCTCTGTAATCCAACATTCATCTATTCGCGCATTTACGTGTTTGGGGTAAATGTGCGAATTTGTATCCTTCACAAGAATACAAGTGCTGTGGGGCCTAGCCCAAAGCCTGACCCACACATTCATTCAGAAAAGGTTTTACTTGCGCCTAGTAGGTGCCTGGGAGTGAGAGTTGAGTCAAAAAGATGTATCAGGAGCCTCTGGAATTAGGTCAGGTACGAGATGCTGGTGGCTTCAGCCACGGCAGTGGGGATGCAGGAGACAGACAGGGGTCGGTGTGGGACATGGAACAGTTGTGGGGGATGCGACGAAGTCAAGACTAGCCCCAGTCACGTAGTAGGAATGGGGAAGCACTGCTTAACTAATGAATAGTAAGGAAATGAAAGGCCCCCTCGGAGAGGTGAGGGGCCACAAGGGACAATCTCTAAAGGAGTCAGAAGCTGCAGAGCAGGGACCATGACCATTCCTGACTTTTTCGCTTTCAAGAATTTTTCTTTCTCCCTCACTTTTTCTGGCTGTTTTGCTCCTCTGCCATCAGGGGAGCTTACAGGTTTTTCTTTACTGGAATTCAGAACCAGTAAGAGGGAAGTTGGAAGAATCATATCTCAATCAAAAATGGAAGAACAGCAAGGGTAGACAATAGAAGGAAAAAAGACTTAGAAAATTTGGAACCCGAAATGACGCCGTGGGACTTAACAAGAAGCTGCGTGACTGACCAAAATACACCTCATAAATTAATGTGCATGTTTGAGCTAGTTTTTGCTAGGATATGTTGTGATAAACATACCGCATAGGAAGGTTTCTTCGATTACTTATTGGCTGTGAGGGTGTGCGTCTTACTCCATATATATGTCTTCTTCATTCAGCGGAATAATTCCCCTCTGGAAGAAACCATTCTCCTGCTAGTGAGAAAAGAGCATGGCGGCCTCATGCAATGGTGTCTAAAGCTTCTGCTCAAAAAGAGGCATACAGCCTCGGCCATTAAAAATAATGCAATCTTACTCTTTGCAACAACATGGACGGACCCAGAGGGCATTATGCTGAGTGAAATAAGTCAGACAGAGAAAGACAAATATCGTATCATCTCACTTATATGCAGAATCTAAAGAACAAACTAAATGAACAAACAAAACGAAACAGACTCATAGATACAGAGAATAAACTGATGGTTGCGAGAGCGTTGGAGGGCTGGGTGAAAAAGGTAAAGGGATTAAGAAATACAAATCAGTAGTTACGAAATAGTCACGGGGATGTAAAGTACAGCATAGAGCAGAGGGGTGTCCAAACTGCAGCCCGCGGGCCAACTGCGGCCCATGATCCATTGTTTATTGGCCCGCAGCAAATTCCAAAAATATATTTAGTTTACTTAAATAAACCAGGTGAGGCAATACGTACTTCACCTCGAGTGAGTGGCCCATCTGTTTGTGTATTTTATTGCATAGGGCCCTTGGTGAAAAACGTTGAAAAAAGTTTGGACACCCCTGGCATAGAGAATATAGTCAATAATGTGGCAACAACTATGTACAGTGTCAGGTGGGTACTAGACTTATCAGGGGGATCACTGCATAAATTATGTAAATGTCCAACCACTACGCTATCCAACTAAAGCTAATATAAAATAATACTGAATGTCAACTGTACATGTAAAAAAATGTAAGAAAACATTTTTTTGAAAAAGAGGCATACATCCTTCCTGCTCACATGACATCGGCCACAGCAGGTCAGATGGCCAACCAAGCCTGTGCACATTGGGAGTTGTAGTTGGTTAAAGGGTGGCCCCCAAAAGATATGTCCACCTAGAACCAGTGCGCATGACCTTCTTTGGTCTTGGCAGATATAATTAAGGATCTGGAGATGAGATCATCCTGGATTAAGGTGAGCCCTAAATCCAATGACAAGTGTCCTGATAAAAGAAGGGGACAAGACACCTAGAGGGGAGGGCCATGGGAAGACAGACATGGAAAGAGGAGTTATGTCGCTAGCTATGAGCTAAGGAAGGTTCAGGATTTCCATCAGCCACAGGAAACGGAGAGAGGCCTGAACAGGTGCCCCCTCCCAGCCTCAGAAGGAACCCGCCCTGCAGACACCTTTATCTCAGATGCCTGGCCTCCAGAACTGTCAGAGAACAATGTTCTGGTTGTTTTGTTTTATTTTGTTTTAAAAATACTTTTATTTATCTAAGTGTGATTTTCCAGGACCCATCAGCTCCAGGTCAAGCAGTTGTTTCAATCTAGCTGTGGAGGGCGCAGCTCACAGTGGCCGATATGGGGATCGAACCGGCAACCTTGTTGTTAGGAACACCGCGCTCAACCAACTGAGCATCTGGCCAACCCAGTGTTCTGTTTTTCAAGCCTCCCAGTTTGCTCGCACGTTAGGGCAGCCCAAGTACAGACCATAATCCTCTTTGGCTGGGAATCACACAGTCGACCCAGTGCCCCTCATCTGCTAGGCACTAAGCATTCTGCTGCAACAGCTGCTCCATTAAGGATCTCAGTCTTGGAAGTAACTATGCCACCCACCCATCCGAATATGGACCCTCACAGGATCCCATTTCCAACTCAAGCCACTCTCCTGAGAGTTGCCCCTGTGTACTGCTCTGTCCACCTGACCAGGAGTCTCCCATAAGTCACCAGCTCCTCTGCTGTCAAGTCAAGGGCAGCTCCCCAACCAGCTGACCTTGACTTGACCACTGAGGAACAGCTTAGGACCATGGAACTGAAGTCTCCCAGGCTGAACGCTTCTGGAAGGACATGCCTGCCTCCAGGGAAGAGTTATAACCACCCTACAGAGCTTCCCACAAATTGTACCTGGCACAATTTGTACAACACAGACCATGGACTTTCTTGTCACAAAGGGACAAGACGGCCTAGCTCTCATCCCTGCCACTGTGACACTTAAACAGTTGTGTCGTTATTCTTTGGGACATACTCTGAGTGGCCTTGCGAAGGCTGGAGCCAGATGAACTTGCTCCCTGTCACAAACAGGAACTCATATGTCCTTCGTGTGAGAGCCATATGTGGTAAAGAAATATTGCATTTGGGAAAAACAGCTGTGAGCTACAATATTGTTTTTTCTTCAAAGGAGATATCTCAGTCTGCACTCTAGCTCTAAGAGATTTGGTAGGTTCTAGGGGGTGGGAAGAGAGACGTGCTATATTACATAACGGACCAGCTGTTTTTAAAACTCAAAGGACTTGGTTCCTAGAATTGGAGTGCAGAAAGAAACCACTGAAGTCAGGTCCAGCCTACTTCCCAGCTTTCTCTCAGAAGACTGGACTTGTCACATGGTTTCCCAGGACCAAGTAAGAACGGAGACAACCAACGGAGACAACCACCCAGGTGTCTGCACTCAGCCTGTAGGTGCGTCCGTGCCCCAGGCTTCCTCCTTGCTTCCAGCAGGTTCTCTCGCATGCCCTCCCCACCTGGTATACTCCAGCGCACCTTAGTTCTCAGCGTAGACATTATTTTTCTGCAGCACCCTCCCTGACGCACAAAGATGGGGTTGGTGTGTCCTCCCTCTCTCCTCCCCTTCGTGCTCAGCCTCCCTTTCCCACAGCATTTCTAACGCGACTGAAATGGCCACTCACTGGCCTGTCCTGCAACTTCACTGGGAACCCCTCTGCTTCCCCATGGTATCCTTAGCTGGCTGAACACCTTTCCACTGAGTTGATAAATGAATAAACACAGGGAAAGGCGACCCCCTGGGTACTGGGAATTTGCTGCCAGATACGCAGCTCTGGCCTGACAGCTGTGCCCCGTGAGAAGACGCAAAGAACAGTTCAAGGCAGGCTTCTCTCCTACAGCGTTTTCTTCGTCAACTGCGCAGAAACCTGACAATATATCTAAACTATCCGCTGTCACAGCTGACCCCTGCCACGGCTTCTGGGGTGTCCTCTGCATCTCAGGGAGGACACCTTTCTGTCCTGGTCCTGGGCACGAGTCAGCCGTTAAGAACGCAGAAGAGCGAGAGGCCATGGGCACCCAGGGCTGCCTGCAGGTAAACATACAAGCAGCCTTGAGGTCAAGGCTGCTTCAAGTCAACTTAAAGAGTCACTTATTTCTGTGCAGCCAACTGAGAGAGTCAGTAGGAGCTTTCCTGAGGTTCTCGAGATTTCTAATGGCTTCCAGGGAGCCCGTCAGAGCCCCCTGCTTCAACAGAGCCACCAAGATGGTCAGAGGTAGCTTTGCCGCCCCTCACACCTGCAGCCTTCAAATGGTTGTATAAGCTTTGAATTTCTCATACAAAAACACCATGTACAGTTTTGTTTTTTTTAAAGACATGGGCAAGCTAATTCTAAATTCATATAGAAACACAGGCTAAATAGAATAGCTAAAACAATCTTGAAAAAGGAAAATTAAATGGGCGGACTCATCTACTTAATATTAAACCTCACTGTATACCTAGAATAACCGAGACAGTGTGATATTGCCTGAGGGACAGACACATAGATCAATGGAATGGAATAGAGATCCAGACATGGGCCTACACAAATCTGCCCAAATGACCTTTGACAAACGTGCAAACACAATTCTATGGAGGAAGGACGGTCTTTTCATCAGAGGGTCCAGCTGCAATTGGACACCCACAGGCAAAAGAAATGAACTGCAACGTTAACCACACACCTAAGACAAAAACTAACTCAGAGTGGATTGTGGAGTTAAATGCAAAACCATAAAGCTTTAAAAACAGAAAAAAAGGAGAGATGATCTTCAGGACCTGGGGCTAAGGTAAGAGTTCTTAGATTTGACACACACACAATACAAAATGGGATCCATAAAAGGAAAAAATGATAAATTACACCTCATCAAAATGATAAACATTTGCTTTGTGAAAAACCCCGTTAAGACGATGAAAAGACAAGTTGCAGCCTGGAAGGAAATACTTGCAAACCACGTATCTGAACCATAAGTAGATATATGTAGTATATATAAAGAACTCTCAAAACTCAACAGTGGAAAAAACAGATAGCCCACTTAGAAGATGGGCAAAAGACATTTCACCAAAGACGACACACAGATGGCAACTAAGCACATGAGAAGACATTCAACACCATGAGCCACTAGGGAAATGCAAAGTCAAACCACCATGAGATACCATTACACACCCATCAAAATGACTAAAATAAAAAATTCTGAAAACCCCAAATGCTGGTGAGCAGGTGGAGAAACTGCTCCTGCACTGCTGGTGGGGATGTAAAATGGTACAGCCATCGAAGGGAAAATAGCCTGACAGATTCTTATAATACTAAACACGCAGTGATTGTATGATCCAGCCTTGTACATTTGGGCATTTTTCCCACAGAAATGAAAACCTATGTTCACACAAAAATCTGTACATATATGTTTATAGCAGCTTCATTCCTAATAGTCAAAAACAAGCCAGACACCCTTCAATGGAAAATTAGTTGGATAAACTGTGGATTACATCCCTACCATGGAATATAACTGAGCAAGAACAGGAAACAAACTATTGATACAGGCAACAGCTTGGATGAATCTTAGGGAATTATGCTCAGTGAAAAACAAGCCAATCCCCAAAGGTTACATACTGTGTGAGTCCATGTATGTAACATTCTTGAAATGAAAGATTCACAGAAACGGAGAACAGAGGAGTAATCACCAGGTATGGGGGGGAGGGGTCAGGTGGGGCATTAAAGGACAGCATAAGGACCCTTGCGACGGAACTGTTCTGTATCTGGTCTGGGGTAGTGGATACACACACCTAATTAAAACACACAAACACACACCTATACACACACAAATGAGTATAAATGAAATGGAGGATCTAAGTAAGATCTCTGGACTGTGTCCAGATATTGAAACCACAGTTTTGTAAGATGTCATTGCAGGAAACTGGGTAAAGTGTACATGGATCTCTCGGTATTATATGTATTACATATGAATATACAATTATCTTAAAATGTAAAAAAGTATAATTATTGAAAGAAAACTTTCATACTTGGAATTCATGAATGACTGCTGTTTTTCTAACCGAATTCTAACTGCTACAAAGAGTTCCCCACAGCAGAAGAGTGTTTAGTAGATACAGTTAAAACATAAGGGCAGCTCTCCACTTCAATGAACCACATGCCATTAGAAAGGCACTGAGTTCCTTTTTCATTCTTAGGAGCCCTCTGGATCCACCCCATCAGTGCAAATGAATAAAAGATGGCAATTGGTTTCTTCTCCTGGGTTGATGTACTGTTTATTGCTTCTGGATATTAAACACACACACACGTACACACACACACACACACACACACACACACACACACACACACAGAAAGATGAAAATGAAAAACTAAAAGAGGCCTTTCTCTACAGAAAGCAACAAAGAATATTAATCAATATCTGCTTGATGCCAACCCCCAACATTTCGCTTCTCATTCCTCTGTGCAAAACCTACTAAGATGCACAATAGATGTGAACAAAGTGTAGATGAAAAGCGGACTTTGAACTGTGTGTAGAAACTTAAATTGGATTTCTTTATGGCTTAAGACATGTTCGGTTATTCATAATTCATCACAAGCACATCTTCAGTTAATATGGTAAAACCAGTGCCACCCAGCCTGTTCTACACTGTGTGAGAAAGGTCCATTTCAGGTTTGCTGAGTGCAGGGGGAGCAGCAGAGAGAAGGAGGAGTGTGTGCGGGCTTGCACGCGCACACATTTAGGTGGACAGGCCATGCAAACTAGCACCCCCGACCCCCACAGCCCCTCAAAGTCAGCGTGCACCGAAATAAATCAGAATGTGGGAGATGTGTACCCTCACACTAACGTCAGTAAATGTGCAAGGTCAAGGGCCAAGTGTGAGCCCTGCTTCCTTTGTAGAAGGCTTGGGTTGTTACTGGGGCTTCATGGCTCCAAGCTCAGAATCCATGAGACTTACTCTGCCGGTGGGGAACTTGAACAACAGTCAAATGTTATCCAGACCATTCGATACGACCCGTTAGTGGTGAGCCGTCAGACAGCTCTCGAAGCATCTGTCCACATTTCTAACATACCACCCAGCAACCTGTGTTTGTTTTTTGCCAGCGTTATTTTGCCAGAGGTATAACTGACGAATAAAATTATAAGATATTTCAAGTGTACCCATGATGATTTGCTAATATGTGGACACTGTGAAAGAATTCCCCCCATTGAGTTAATTAACACATGCACCACCTAACACATTTACTGTTGTTTGTTGTTGCTGAGAACATTTAAGTTCTACTGTCTTAGAAAATTTCAATTATGCAATACAACACTGGAAACTATAGTCACCACATTATACATTAGATCCTCAGACCTTATTCATCTTATAATCAAAAGTTTGTTCCCTTCTACCAACCTCTCCCTATTTCCCCAACCCCAGCCCCTGGGAACCACTTTTTTTACTCTCTGTCTCTGAGTTTAGCTTTTTCTTTTTTTGTAGATTCCACGTCATCTAAGTGACATTGTGTGGTATTTGGCTTTCTCTGTCTGACTTATTTCACTAAGCATATGCCCCCCAGGTTCATCCAAGTTATCGCCCTGTGTTTTGGTTGTTGGTTATGGTATGTCTCTCCCCCAGGTAGCCTGTGACGTCTCAAAATCGCAGGTTGTGTCTGATAAACCACTACATTCCTATTGCTGAGCCCACGGTTGGCCAGGGTCATGGCTGACTATGTTGAATGATGCTTCTTGATTTCTAGTCCTCTGAGCTTTACTTTTATGTAAGTAACACCCTATTTTCTGATTATATAAATAATACTAGTTGTACTTCCAGATGCATTCTCTGGTTTTTTTTTCTGCTGTGGCTGGTGTCCAAGGAGGCTGCCATATTGATTATATTGCCTAGGCCTCCATGTTCCCTGGGTTCTGATTGGCTTCTGTTGAAGGGATGCACCATGGGAAGATGAGTTGGTAGGAGGAAAGACAAGTGTGATTATTCCCTCCCTGCCAGCACTGGTCCCCAAGTACAGGCCTAAGGGTGCTCACAGCTTTCCTGTTGCTGCTCCCTAAGTACGTCACTGTCTCTTGTAGTTATCAGGGCTGTTTGCTAAACATTGGGGTTCTCTCTTCTTGGCACCAGTCAGGAGGATGCTTCCTGGCTTCCTCTTCAGGCAGGACTGTGTGAATTTTTCTGATACATTGAATGTCAATGAAGAACCACAGCTTTCTTTTTCTTTTGTCACAATGACCAGCAACTTTTCAGAGAGAGGCTGTTCCATTTGCCCAGATCCCAGAGAGAAGGCGACAAAAGGAACGCGAAGCAGAGCACAGGATTAGTAAACATGTAGCATGAAGAAGAAGCTAGCTGAGGTTTGGGGGGTTGTGTGATACTGCAGGGTCATCTCACCCGACAGGACTAAGACAGAGACCTTCACCCTAAACCCCTGCATGCAGCCGTTCATTGAATGTTCTTCAGTTCCTTTTGACTATGATGGCCATTTCCTGTGGAGATTCTAATGGGAGTGGCCCATTTTGGAAAAGTTCAAAAGTACAGAAAAGTATAGATAAGCAAAGAAACTAACCCAAGATGCCACTACTCAGAGATAACCACTATGAATATTTTGGCATGATTCCTTCCAGGTTTTTTTCCATGTATGTCTGGGGGGGAGGGTGTGGTGGAGAGGCCGTGTATGTGTGTGTGCAGGGCGGAGAGAAGGGAAGGAAGTGTGTAGGTTCTACGTGTATATGTTTCTGTGTTTTCATACATAGAATTATGATTATTTCATCCAATTATAATTATTACCCTTCCTACTGCTGCACAACTTCTTCCAATAAGATAAAAACTTAGAAAAGTAGAGATGACAAATTTAGCCAACACAGCTTTGACCTTGTTTAATTGAATTGACTGGCGCCCCAGAGACAAATAGCCAAGCAGGGCCAAACAACACAGTGATCTGATGGCCATTTCACTGAAGCCTTTAATTTTTTTTTCCCCCACCAGGCTCTTACAGTAGGAAAAAGAACGAAGGAAGCTTTGCCAAAGGAAAATAAAACAGCCGAGCCCAGGAGAGCCAGGCACAATGGCTGCACTGGTAGAAAACAAGCCATACAATGTCAACAAACAGAAAATGAATGGGGCTTGTCATGAAGCTGGAATTTGGGAAAGGCCTGGTTTCCAGGCATTTTATGGTAGCAGCAAAGAAGCAAGGATAATTCATGTGCATTGTCAGATGAGTCCCACTCAACACAGCCAGTCTGAAGTGGCACAATGGGGGTGCGTAGTGTAGGCCAGCATTTGCATGAAGGCCTGTGCAGGCGGCCTAGCTGAGCCCCGGGAAAGGCAGTGGACTGGAATAAACCAGACTTGCACCTGACTTTTACTCAGCCTCTACCTGGGTTGGACTTATAAAGCTGAAGCATTAACAAGGTTACAAAATCATTAGGGGATAGATGAAATTCAAACTCCATTCTCTCTGATCCCAAAGCCCTCAAGTTTTTCTCTAGGCCATCCTACCTCAGGGGGCAAAGGAGATGCTCATACAAAAATGTTCTTTCTGCCTCTAAGAGCTAACTAAGATTTTATTTTGTATGGCAGAGTCTTGCTAGGTGCTTGGCAATCCTGTTTCCTCTTCCTGGATACAAGAAGACTACATTTCCCAGCTTCCCTTGCAGTTACATTGTGGTCACATGACTAGTTCTGGTTAATGACATGTGGATCCAAGGGATATATGCACATCTCCATCTGAGCTTCAGAACCTCCCTCTAATGCCTTAGGTTACTACTCTCTTTCCCTTCTATGTGACTGAACCACATGAGGTACAGCATCCAAATCTCTGGGTTACTGGTCAGAGAAGACAACCCAGGAGGGCCACCTGACCCACATAGGACTGTGAAATGAATGGAAAATTAATATGTGTGTGTGTGCGTGCTTGCGTGCGTGCGTGCGTGTGTGTGTAGCCTTTTTTATTTTGTTAAACCACAATTTTGGGCTTCCTTGTTACAGCATCTAGCATGAATAACCCTGACCAAGACAGTGTGGTACCTAAGACAGACACTGAATGTTACAATATATGCTAAGTTATCTCGGGGGCAGGAGAGGTCACAATCAATTAAGGCATGTTGGGGAGACAAACATATATTGTGTCCCTTCCATATTCTCAGTCCTACAGGATGTTTCAATAGTCATACTTCCAGTCACTTAAAAATACTGTGAGTGCCCTGATATAACAGATATCATGCCAGAAACTGGGCGTTTATTTATTCAACTGATACTCATTAAATCTCTCCAATGACAAGGTACCAAGAACTGTGCTGAGTGATATGGACTAATACTATTAAACCCATACCATGTCCTTGTTGTCAAGACAGTATGTGTGACATAGCCAAATGTCACTTATAAAATATTGGTCTAGGTGCACAGTGAAGAAACCATTAATGGGGCTTGATGGGAATAAGAATAGACCATAGTAATAGAACAGAAAGGTCAGGAATAAATCCACCCAAATCTGGAAACCTGTTACTTGACAGACGTCATTGTAGATAAAGAAGGAAAAGAGCAAGAAATCTCATAAATAGTATTGGAACAATTGATTATTCATGTGGAGAAAAATGAAATTGTGTTTCCTACCTCACACCATACATAAAACCTAGTTACAGATGGAATTAAGACCGCAAAGCAAAAACAGAAGATGGTAACACTTTCAGAAGAAATTGTAAGAGAATGTATTGCCTCGGAGTAATACCTCAGGTATTTTAAAACAAAACATTAAAAAGTATAACTCATAGAAGAAAATATTGATCCAGTTGATTACATGAGAATTAAGGATCTCTATTCAAGAAAATGGCATCCTGGGCAAAGCATAAAAGGCAAACCACAATGCAGAAGGCCCTCGAAAACACACAACCAAAACAGAATCAGTATTCAGAACGCCCAAAACAAAACAAACCTACAAATTAATGTAGAAAAACAAATAAGCCAATTTTTAAAGCATGGACAGTTGTCATAAGCAAGTCACAGAAGGGGACATATGAATGGTGAATCATCTCCAAATTCTCAACTTCTTTATTAATCAGGGAACTGTACGTCGCTACTTCAATAAGATACTATTTTATACCCACTAGACAGCAAAACAGAAAAGTAGGACGAGGTCAATCTGTGGCTGCGAGTACTAGCTGTTCATCAAAACCCATTTCATCTTCTTCCTGGGCTTAGAGTGACATTTGTCAGCTGCTGATGGAGTCAGGGGTGGGTGGCCCTGTGTGTGGTGCATGAGCTCCAACCCAGGCATGGGACTGAAGTCACGGGTACATCTTTCAGACTTTTCTTCCACATGCGGATCAGTGGGGTGACAGCCAGGGTGACCTGCACAGCTAGATATTAAAACTGGGAGAGCTGGGGGTGGCTGGTTAGCTCAGTTGGCTATACCGCAGTGCTCTTAACAAGGTTGCCGGTTTGATCCCCGCATGGGTCATTGTGAGTTGTGCCCTCCACAACTAGATTGAAACAACTACTTGACTTGGAGCTGATGGGTCCTGGAAAATCACACTTAAAAAAATAAATAGTGCTCGCTTCGGCAGCACATATACTAAAAAAATAAATAAATAAATGGGGAAGCTGGCCTAGCCACCTGAATGGCAAGCAGGAACAAAGCCTCCCCAGCGGGAACACCCTCCTGGGACTGTTACCGGAGGGAGAAATAAACGGTTATATCTGAACCATGACACCCTTAAGGTCTAGGTGTTTCCACAGTCTAGCCCACACTCATGGGTACAAAATGTGAATGACTGTTTGGACAACTGGGACTCTCATACAGTAAAGTTGAAGATGTGTATAACTTTTGGCCAAGAAATTCCACTTCCGCCAATTCTAGAGAAACACGTGTGTACCAGCAATGTCTAAGAAGCCTTAGCACTATTTTGTAAAAGCAAAAACTGAAAAGAATATTTCAATCAAGAAAATGGACAAATACATCATGATAAATACATTGTGATATATGTGTGTATATCTATATATGCATGCACATATCTGTATATATACATATATTCTGCCTATATACTGCATAGATTCCTCTGAAAGTTGCCTTTTTCCTCAATGTTGTGTTTGGAAATTCATCCGTGGTAGTTGCATTATTATTCATTTTTACTTCTATATAATATTCGTGTGTGTGTGTGTGTGTGTGTGTGTGTGTGTGTCTCCGATATAACTTTGAGGGGGAAAGATGCAACTTTCAGAAGAAGAATGTATGCAGTATAATTCCCAAACTTGAACTCCATATGGTGCAGAGAACACTCACTGTGAAGCCGAACAGAGGGATGATGAACAGGCTGCAGCAGAATCGCTACCTCTGGGGAGAAGACTAAGGTTGAGGTCAGGGAGGGGCACACACAGGGTTTCAACAGTCGGTGATGGTCTAGCACTTACCCTTAGCCCTTGAGTCCACTTGGCATTGCTCTTTATCACTATTCGTTACGCCTTATATATGCTTCATATATATCCTTGAATGAAATAAATCATAATCAATAAAATCAAAAGAGAGAGAGTGAAATACACATGCATATTTATCTACGTAGGAGATTGGAGGGGGCAAGGTGTACCAGCCAGGAAGGCGGCTATTACTGTGGTCCAGGACGCGAGATGGAGAGCAGCGGGTCCGTCCATGGGAACATAGGGGTAAACGTGGCAGGGGCCACTGACAGGTCACGGATATACTGACAAGGTGGAGGTGGCTACAGAAGGAAAGAGGAGTCTGACGCGACTCCCAAGTGTCTGGCTTGCATCTGGGGATGAATGTCGGTGTGACTCCGAGCACTAGGACATGTTCAGAGAGGGTAAATTTGGCGTAAAAGGGTAAAAGATGTGGAAATGACTCAGGATGAACACACAGTATTCAGCCACCCAGATGGGGAAGTAGGAACCCAAGACTTCAATGAACGAACGCTATTTCCCTCAGAGATAACAGCAAGATGGCGGCATAGAGGGTTGGTCAAAGGGCTGGGGCATTTTGCACTATTTAAAGATGATGAGGTGCTGATGGTCTAGAAGCAGAAGTATGCCTCTCCATCCCAAGGTGCTTTAGGTCTGAGAGAATAAGCAGGGGAAAGAGTCGGGGAGAGCTAGGAAAAAGTCGTGTGTGGGGAGCCATTTCAGCCAATACCAGGAGGTGAAGGAGGCCGCCCCTTAGAGGAGGTGAGGATGGAAGGGGAAGAGCCGTGGTGGCAGAACAGGTCCAGAGAGCAGCAGGAATGGGCATGGAGGGCAGGACGCTGTGGAGAGCTGGTCAAGGAGAAGAGGGCACGGAGCAGCTTGGATGTGTGGGGTTGCAAAGGGTGGGGGACTTTGATTTGAGGCACTGTCTAGTGACCATAGGAATGAGATAGATGGTAGGTTTAGGCACATGAGTCCAGGGAGGGCTACTGGGAAAGAGACAGGGGTAGTGGGCTAACAGCCTGATGGCTCGGCTCACCTGGGCTGGGGAGATATACTGGTGCAGTGTTGCCAGTCCCTGCTCACCTGGAGTGCAGCCAACCCAGAAGGCTCAGGGTCTGTACCCCACAGCTCGGGACAGAGTCTGCCCCAGGAGCCCACAGAGTGTGGCAGAGGGCAGTGCTCAAAGCTGTGCACTCTTCCCAGAAAGGGCTTGGGGGGGAACTGAGGGTCAGGGCACTTAGGAGGCTTGCCCAAGGCCACCAACTAGAAGGCAGCAAAATTAGGCATCAGTCTGCCTGACTCCACACGACACCATCCAGCCTCGGCGCAAGTCTCTAGACAACAGAAAACTTTGGCTGAGGCAGTCGGGCCAGTGTCACTGCCGGTACTCCCTGGGCACGTGCAGGAGGCATCTGGGATTCTATTTCGGAGCGCCATCCTAGAATGCCCTTCTGTCATCCATCGCCACCTTCATATGCTGGAGATGCTGACATTTATGTTTTTAAACCTTTTTTAAACACAATTAATGTTAGCATCGCCAGGTGCAGGAGCCTACCCTGTGCAGTGCCTGCAGAAGCAGGAATTAAGTGTAAACAGAAATTCCCGGTATTACATAAGACAGTAGACTTGGAACAAAAACGTGAATTTAAATCGGTTCAATTTGCTGCCTCATCCAAAGGCTGAACAATGGAGAAACCCTTTCTCTCTTCGAAGTCTTCCAAGAACAAAGAAAATTGTCCCCAAATAAAGCAATAACCTAATACCACATTAATAATAACCTTGTATTTGTATGCCTTCTTAGCTTTACAACAAAGCATTTTTACATCTGCCATCTTGTGGGCAGGTGACTTCAGGTACAATTGTAGTTATTAAACAAAACTAAAGAGTTTATTATAAGGTTATATTTGAACGACCACCAATCTACCTTCCACAGAGGAGCCAGAGTTAAACTTTCTCAAAAACAATTTTATTGAGATCACTTCTGGGTCCTAAAACACCTGAATCCTCCTCACTGGCCCCAGAATAAAATACAAAGAGTCTCACGTGGCCTGGAAAACTTGGCAACCTGTCCTCTGATATTTCCTCAGACTCCTGTCCCCTCCTTTTCAGAACAGCAATGTTGCCAGGTGGTTAGGATCCCAGCGTGACCTGACAACAGAACCGGGTCCTAATCCCACATGAGAACAGAGTTGGTTCTAATGCTGCCTCTGCCACTTTGTAACTCTGCATTCTGGAGCAAATCACCCCAGCTTCTGGGCCTCAGCCCTAAAATGAAATTGGCAGCAGCTATGTGATAGCTGCTTTGAGGTAAAATGTTCCAAGCCCACAAGACAGCATGTGGCATCGGTGAGCATTTAACGACGTAACCACGGACGTTATTCTGGCTCGTGCTGCCCCTCAGTCCAAATGCCCAGCCCTCTCTTCCATCTTCCTCATTCTGCAAACTCACCCTTGCTAAAGTTCAAGTGCAGATGTGTCCAGGACAAATCAGTCTTTCCTTTTTGTGGGGCCCCCAGTGCCATGTCATAGCATGATCACCTTATACCCGAAAAATGTGCTCATGTCCCTTTCTCCGTACAGTGTGACCTCCTGGACATGGATGGACCCATGTGTGAGTAGTTTCTGTGATGGAAGAAAGTGAGGTTTGTGATTCAAATCCTGTCAAGGTGAAGGGTGGCACTGGCCCTTCCTACAACTCTCCAGAGCCCCCTTCAGCCCTACCAGGGAACACTGGCCCTTCCCTCAGGCCCTTCCCACACATTCACCCAGCAGCCATTTCAGGTCCTGACGGGAAGAGCTCTGCCTTTAGTTCGCTTCCCATGGTCAGGGGCCAGGACAAAATCAGGGGGTGGAGATGAACAGCCACCTCTTATCCCTCCCTTAGTGCTGGGCCTACAGCTGCAGCACAGAACTGTCACAAGCTCAGCCTAACAAGCCACCAGTCCGAAGAAAGAAAACCGAGACCCAAAAAGGGGGAGTGATTTGTTCCAGGTCACACAACAAGTAAATGGCAAGAATGGTTTTCAAAGCTTGGGCCGTAAGATACCTGAACCCACATTCTCTCTAGCATACAGCACTCCCACTCTTCAAATGCTTCTGCGAGGGGGCATTTCTTACAAAGCTTGTATGAATGTCCACCAAGCCTAACGTACATGGACCCAGTCTATGGCGTAGAGTTTGACCCAGGGAAACTGAGCGGCCGGAGACACACTTGACCTGTTTAGAGAGATTTATAGTTCCTTAGGTGTAGACCACAGGATGAAACTTGGAGGAGTTCTTTCTGAAGGACAGGCAAATTCTGAATCAACAGAAGGGGTGGTATATTCTGAGTTAGTTTCCCAGGCGATTGGATGCCGGTCAGCAGGAAGGATTTTCCTGACCCAACAGCTTCTGCCAAGAGGGCTTACTGTGCCTGAGGGTATTTCATTGCAGAAAGCATCACCCTTTCCAGGAGTCTTCTGGGAAAAAAAAAAAAAGATCCTGACAAGCTTATGAAAGGAGGAAAGAGATGGGCTCACGGACAAGTTAGAAAATGAAGGGCAGTGAAATTGGGACTCCCCAAGGTCACTGCCTACAACTCCTGGACACACACTCTGCTTCTGACCTCAGGGCTTCTCCCCGGGGAGGAGATGCCCCCCACCCACCCTCCAGGAGAAAAAGGGACAAAGCATCAGGAGGAGGATGGCCAGGAAGGCAGCAAGGAACAGTGTCGAGGACACTAGCGTCAACAAGGAAAGGGGAAGGAGTCCGTTCCTTCTCGGAGTTTTGGAGCCTCCGCTACAAATGGGAATAGCATGGACCACATGGAGAATCTAGAAGGTTCTCGTGATGTTCTACCGTGGCCCCACAGGGAGAAGAGTCTAGCTCAGTGTCAGACACAAGACAGGCGCTCAGTGGAATCAAATGCCTTCCTCTCGTGCCTCCTGTAGCTTCAAACGCTCTATTCAACACAGGGGCAGCTCTCTAAGAGCAGGGATGCAAAGCCCAATACAGTCTCAGCCTGAGAGTAACCTCATGGCATCAGCTAATACCATGTTAGCAATACCTAAACATTTAAGGTGCCACCCAGATGCCAAGGTGCTTTTGTTCTATCAGTTCTGACGGTGTTGGGAAGCACATGCCACTCTTCAGTGTCTCCTGATGGGGAGAAGGAGGCAGAGGGATGAGAAGCCACATTCCTCCTCACCAGACACTCCCTTTCCCAGCCTCCCTTACAGCAAGGCGTGGTCATGTGACATAGTTTGGGCCAATGAAATTCCAGGAGAAGTCTATGGGACGGGGTTCTAAGAAAGATATTTTGCTTTCCAGTCACGGATAGATGCAAAAACTGCTCATCGCTTTCCTTACCCTAAATATGGACTTGCTTCTTGGAATTTCCACAGCCATCTTACAACCATGGAAGAATGTGCATGAAGATGGGAGGATAAGGGCTGCAGAGAGGACAGTTAGGTGTCTGGGTCCTTGATTACGTCACTAAGCTGCTGAAGAATCCCTGGAATTGTGAGACAATAAACACACACGTAACAGCATTAGGAGCTCTGCTTTCACTAGCAGTGAAGCACACCCATTCTGTTTTTGGCTTACAAGGAGAATGTTGTTTGAAGACTGGCTGAGCCTGTTTTCAACCCATTGACCTAGGCCAATCCCCTGTCTTTATAAAGACGATAATGTCGAGAGAAGGGAGTCTCACAAGGTCACGGGCAAGTTAATAGAACCAGGACAAGAACACAGGTCTCCTGACTCTCAGTCGAGTGCTCATTCAATTTAGTCTAGTGAGTATCATACCAAACAGCCTCCATTTGGGCTGGAACCCTGCCTCCCAACCTCCAAATTGGTCCCAGCCCACAGAAGCAGTGGAAGTGTAGGACGTCCAGGTTGCATGAGTGCTGCCATAGAAAGTGTCCATTCATCAAAAGACAAGAGATTGCACACACATCCATCCTTATTCCCTCAGGGAAATAGGAACCTGAGACTTTTCGTCTTTTTTCTGCCCTAACAGGAAAAGTAAAGCCACTGTCATTACATGCACAGGAGATCATTTGCAAAATGATGGAGACAGATTTTAGAGTCCTTCAGAATATCTCTTCCTGTAGAAAATTAATTTGGCCTACTTTGTTGGCAAGAGATACTTGGAGGGGTGCCAGAAGACGTATGGCACTCAATCAACGGGAAATAAAATAAACACAAATTACAGATTCTTGTCAGAATGTGAATGTCCTGATGTCTTGCTTTTAAAAGACAAACTTGCTTCCTTAGCCAGTTGGGCCATTCTAGCTTTTGTGGGTCAGTTTTGCCAACATAAGACATAGCAAGTAGCATATCCCAGAGACAACTGGTCAACCAGAGAGGAGACAGAGGAGCGTAAGAATCCCGACTGCAAAAGGAAAAGCTCTCCAGTGGATGTTCAACAGAAATGCTAGATGGCCTCAAGCATTCTAAGACTTTGCCCACTCCTGAGTCAGCTCGAGAGTCCCCCAGCACCCCAGCCTGAGTCGCTGAAGCCTGCAGTCCATGGGGGACATTCAGCCCTGAGCCCATCCTCACAGGGAAGGAAGTATACAAAGAGGTGTATCCAACCAGATGTCAAGGAATGCAAAACAACCTAGTGGCTTTGTAGTCAGACAGACCTGGGTTCAAATCCTGACTCTGTTGAGCTGGGTGACATTGGGTAAGTTTCTTACAATGCTGACCCTGAATTTCTTCAACAAAATGGAAAAAATGTGCCTTCCACATTATTTTATGGTGAGGATTATATGAAGTGGGAAGAGTTCGGAAAATAGCTCACATCTATTAGCACTAATTCCTTCTGGGTCCTGCTCATCTTTCCCCTGCCCTCACCCCATGGAAACCTGATTCTGGGTCCTCGTTACCTCGTTCTTTGCACCAAGATGAATACATCCAAGTGGGTAAGGGTCCCCAGAGATTTGACCTCCATCTGGTTCCTTGAAGCCTGACTGAAGCTAATCCAGGTCACCCTCTGGAGCCCCAGACACTGCAGCCCGGCAGAAGCTGCAGCTTCTGTGGTCTGGAAGTTTCTCCTGTCTCTCTTTTGCTTGGCCAGTTTGTTGCAGACCCAAGGTCAGAGACCCAGGGGTAGTGCCACATCTGCGTTATCTAGTGTGGTCGTCACTGGCCACAAATGTGACTGAGCACTTGAAATGTGGCTCGTGTGAATTCGTACCCAATTTCAAAGAGTTAATACAAAAGAAGAAAGTAAAATAATTCAATTATTTTTTATACTGATACATGTTGAAATAATAATTCAGATATATTGGGCAGAATAAAATATTAAAATTAATTTCACCTTTCTTTTCACTTTTCAACATGACTACTAGGAAATTTTAAATTATGTGAGTATCTATTATATTTTTACTGGACTGTGTTGTGCTAGAGGAAGTTGCAGTGATCCAAAGATGTCCCCGTGTGAGTTTTCTAAGGCTGCTGTAACAAATGAACACAAAATGGTGGGCTTAAAACAACAAACATGTATTTTCTCATAACTCTGGGGACTAGAAGCCGTATTCAGCAGAGGAGTTCCACCACCAGTGGGGGCTCTTAGAGGTCATCTGTTCTTTGCTTCTTCCAGTTCTAGAGGCTGCCAGCAGCCCTGGGCTTGTGGCCGCATCACTGAGCTCTGCCTTCATCTTCATGTCATCATCTCCTCCTTGGTCATCTGTGCTTTCTGTGCGCCTCTTACAAAGGCACCTGTCGTTGGACTTAGGGCCCATACAGATCATCGGAGGTGTCCTCGTCTCAAGATCCTCAACTTAATTACATCTGCAAAGAACCTTTCTCCAAATGAGGCCACGTTCACAGGTTCCAGGGGTTACAATGTGGACATACCTTTCGGAGGGCCACCATTCCACCTATACCCCTTTCCTCAGTGTTGGCGATAAACCTGAGCTCTAATTGACTGAACCAGGTGACCCAAGGGACAGATACCTACCCTCTTCCAGATTGTGTCACAAAGGCAGAAAAGGAAAATCTCCAACGGATGGAGCACAAACCAGGTGTTTCCAAAATAACAAGTGCTCAGTCTCAGGAGGACCAAGCACCTGCTTGACCTGAATTTTGTGTCTTTCCTTGGGGTTTCAGGCAACATTCCTCTTCTATTTGCAACTACAGGCCAGATGCTGGGCGACAGGGCGAACCTGGCACAGTCCTTGTTCCCAAGGTGGCCCACAGATCCTGACCTCGGGCATCAGGATTGCTGGTTGACATTTCTGGTCCCTTATTCACCCCTTTAAAAATAGATAAGATCAACACACTAAGGGAAACAGGAGGAATACAAGATGTTTTAAATTGTTTCAAGTACATGCCAAAGCCAAAGCAGACATAATCTAATTATACACGTGTGCCTCTATTGTAGATGAGAGGAGGTAAAATATGTGCTTGCTGGCTCTTTACTGAACTACAGCCTTTGCAAATGTCACTCTCTTTACTTGAAAAACTCTTTCCTCTGCTCCTCATAGGGCTGCCTCCTTCATTTCCTTCTGGCCTCAGCTTAAATGTCTGCTTCTCAGCAAGACTTACTCTGACCATTCAATGCGAGGTAACTGCTCCCCACACCACACACACGTATACATTAAGTGTCATCCCTCATCCTCCTGCATTTACTAGTTTGTAGTTATTTTGTGTGCTTGTGTATTTACTTTGTATCTGTCTATCCAGCTGGAACATATGCTCCAGGAAGCCAGCCTCCATTTTTGTTGTCCCAGTGCCTTGCACACTACTGGCCCAGAGAGGAGTGATGGATGGATGGATGGATGGATGGATGGATGGATGGATGGATGGGTGGATGGGTGGATGGGTGGATGGGTGGATGGGTGGATGGGTGGATGGATGGATAGATGAAAAGACACATCATGATTAATTGCATGAGTACATTATTTGACAGGGCAGGAGGTCTGATGGTACCAGCAGGTCCAGATGAAACTCACACTCATGTGTCAAATGCAGCCAGTGAATGAGCCTCACAAGCAGCAGGGTGTGAACTCTAGTCTAATAGACCCAGAAGTGCAAGCTACTGAGAGCAGGGAGAGGACGGCTGAAACCTGTTAAACTGCCAAACTAGGAAGTCCCACAAAACAGCTATGGGGGAAGGAAGAAAAGAGGGGCTTGAATAATTCCATTCTCACCAACCTTGAAGTCAGCCTGATTGCTCCGTCTCTGTGGTTGGGGAAATTATTTAGCTGTCTGCATTATTCTCTGAGTGGGGCGAGTGCGTACAATTTATGAACAGTGCACTTTAATGCATATTTAATAAAGCTGCAGACATTTATACACCAAATCAACAGTGCCGAATGTGTTTGCTTTGGGAGATGGGAAGGGTTCCATGACCACGCTGAGGCTCCTCGGCAGGAAGTTGACATTATGAAACACCTCAGCGGATGGGAGATGACTTGGACTAATCCTAGACCATAGTTCCCGCAAAGGTTTGCCATAGAGCTGGAGTGATCTGAAAAGGTTGGAAAACATAAGACACCAAAGAGATGGAAAAAAACAAGAAGAGCTGAACATAGTGGGAATGAATGGGAGAAGACAGGCGGCAGCATGAAGTAAAAGGCATCATCAATATAATAATGATAATCAATATGTTCATGTTTCCTGTATGCCCAGCCTTGTCCTAAATGCTTTGCATGCCTCCTTACAACAGTCTCATGGGGTGGCTATTTTTATTATTCTCATATTTTACAGAAGAAGTAGTGAAGCCTTAAAATGGTTAAGCCACTTTCTTCCAAGGTCAAAAGTCTACAAAGTGCTACACCCAGGATCAAAATCCCGGTAGTCTGAGAGCAGCGCGCATCCTCTTACCCACCTCTTGCACTATGGTGACAGGAAGAGCACGGCGGAGCTCAGTTTTGATTCCCACTCCACACCCTGTGCAACGACCGCGGCAGAGGCAACCAAAAGGTGCATTCTCCTCCCTCAGTGAGGAGATACTACTGGGAGTGGCTTCTTCCAGGAAGAGCAATGTGACGAGCTCGTATCCATAAAGCAGAAATGACGGGTGTCATGACGGGGCCAGTTGGTTGAGAAGCAGGTGTGCCTTCCCCATGCTGCTGCTCTTCTTCTCCGTCTACCTGAAAAGCCCTGTGTGGAAAACGGGGACCCCACCCTTAAATTCACACTGGACTGATAGATAGGCAAGAAATAAACTTTTGGGTGGGTCTGTGTTAAGCCTCTGATCTGTTATGGCTTATTTGTTAGGGCAGCAAGCCTTGCTTGATTGTTACTAATATGCTGATTCTTGTGACGTAACCTCTGAGTCAGATTTTCTTTCTCTGGTAATATGACACTGAGAGTATGTATGCCATAGGGTTGTTGTCAGGTTAGAATACGTGTCCCATGCATCATGGTCAGATCGTACCATGTGTCCCACAGGGTCATGATCACACTAGAAGACTTAATATATGCAGAGCTTCTGGATCATTCCAAACTGGCAGCCATGACTACATTTACTTTTTTGTGCCAAGTATAGCCAACTTGGATTTGAAGTAACCTATCCAAGTCAGCTTTATTTATCTAATGAAACATATGAATACAATTTTTATTACATTCGGGGTCTGTTACATCCAAAGCAATGGCTGGGTTGGTTTTCTCTTCCCATATTCGACACTGAGATCCAATGCACTAGCAGATGGCATCCTACTCCCTTCTGGTCCTACACTTAGAATCAGAGGAAGGGGATGAGTGTTCAAGCCCACAAGAATGCTTCTGCGACACTCATCATGGCTGTGGTCTGCAATCACCGTGAGCAAAATGTCTGTTCTCAAAGGTCCATCAGTCGGCATTTACAAACGTGGGTCCATGATTCTCCGGGGCAAAGAGAGTCTTGTTTTCAAGCCAAAAGCTAAAGATTAGAGAATAGTATTATAAACCACTTCTATATTCTAATGGAGTTTCCTTAGGAATAAAGGAATAGCGAGAATGCGCCTATTCATTCATTTCATCCATCCAGCCATTTATTGAATTAACATTTGAGCAGCTACTATTCAATTCCTTTCAGGTTAGGTTGATCACTTTGATTTTTTGTTTTGTTTTGTTTTTGCTTTTATTTTGAAGTAAGTATAGACTCACAGGAAGTTGCAAAAATAGTAGAGAAATCCTATGCACTCTTCCTCTTGCTTCCCCCAAGGGAAACATCTCACATAAGCATCCTATATATCAAAACCAGGAAATGCTATTGATACAACCTACACGTCTTCCTCAGGTATCATTTCACCAGTTTTTCTATGCACTCGTGTGTGTGTGTGTGTGTGTTTCTATGTGATACGATCACATATATAGATTTGTGTAGCCACCAACACAGTGCTTTTGGTGTTTCATTCCATTATGAAATATATAAATGTTCAGTAGGGAAAATGTTTAAAAAGTAGAAGTGAAGACAGTAACCACAACTACTATAATTCCACCTCTGAGTGAAAACCCATTTTTATCATCTGGGTGTATTTACTTTTTCCGTTGTTTGTTTGCATACTTCTGTGTATGTTTTTTTGGTTTTTGTTATTTTAATTTCTAGCTAATATTTGAGCACCTACTATGTGACAGTTATCCCAAACATTTATTGTTCTGATTTCACTTAAATATCTGACCAGATTTGTAAGTCAGATGGAGGGACGTGGTTGTCTCTATTTTATGTAAGAAAAGATGGAGGCTCCTGGAGAGGAAATGATTTGTCCAAGTCATGTAGTCACTGAGTGAGACAGCTGAGATGACTTTGTAACCCAAGAATCCTGACTCCAGTCAATCTGCTTTCCACTGTGCACCCAGCTTGCACAAATCCCCTTCAGTTGAGGGAAAAGTCCGCACATACATTATTTCATGACCTCCAAGTCACCTCAAAGTCCCGCAGATACAGCCAGGCAAGCATGAGGACATGCATTTTAGAGAGAAAGAAACAGAGGTTCTGCAAATGTACTGAATAATACACATACCTCGGAAGAAGGAGACATGACATTAAACCCACATCTCCTGCCTCTTAGTTCAATGTTGAACGAGAGACAGCAGGGAGAGGCTCTCGTGAGTCTATATCGCCCCATTTCCACTTCTGTGCCCATGGCAAGTGGTTCATGCCACTCCTGGGTGTGGCTCAGAATCCTTCTTAACCCAAAGCACCAGGCAGCCACTCTTGGCCCATCAGTTTGGCATTCAGGCTGAAGTCTGTCCCTGCACAGCACCACTCTGACATTGTACATACTGTGTGACTCCAGGACTGGTCAGAGGACTGGTTCTGGGCTCCCGTGAAATGTGCCTTCGTTCATTCCCACGTGAAAGGAAAACAGCTTTATTCTAACTACTTTCACACAACTTAAAAACCTTTAAAGGCACATATAACATCTGAGCAATCCTTCGCGATATCAAAGAGCAGAATTTCAATAAGGGTGTTGCATTAAGTCTGAGCTGGCAAGAGCTTATAATAAAAGTACAGTAACGAGCAAGCTTTATGATAAAATTAATGTAATTAATTAGTGTTTGTAAAGGACTTCAAGATCATAGGGTGAAAGGTGCCAGCTAGAGGAAAAGTCATCTTAGAAATTACCACTATTATCATCTTAAGACACGGCATATATTATGTGCTATATGAGCATTTCCAAGCATATATTCATGTCGCAGCTCTAACTATGTTAATTTATAGTAATTTGCAAATCAGGTCTCTGATCAGCCCTGAGAACCCTTTCTGGATCTCTAAGTGGATGAGGTTATGACTCAAGTGGTATTTTAAACTCTATCCTGTGATAACCTATTAGACAGAGCAGCCCCATACCCCTGTGCGTGCTCAAGTTAGAGATTCAAATTACAGCTGACATGCGTGAGCCCTAAGGTGCGTTCTTGCACTCTATGGCAGGTCTTTGGGGGTTTGGTGGGGTTTTATTAGAAGTAAGTCTATGAACATCTCTTTAGTCCTTAATTTTTCAGCTTTCCAGGATTCATACATTACTGCTTCTCTCTGATCCAATAATATTCCCTGAGGTCAGGGCCACCTCTTTCCTGTCACTGTGTCCCCAAGAATGCATGGAGCTGCGTCTGGCATGCTGGAGATCTCAAGGAATTTTGTCTGATGGGGAATGTTCAACTCAAAGGTTGCAGTCCAAAACAGGCCTTTTATTTCTAAACATCCCAAAGGACTATTCCATTTGAAAACAGAATATTATATTTATTAACTAGACGATATAATCTCTATTGGGCTTTGGGGTACATTAAAAAATTGAAGCTAATTGTTTGATAGTAAAAGTCATACCAATAGAGAATTTGGAAAATAAAGAGAAAAATAGAATAAAGACTACTCTAGAGCATTTTCAGATGATGCTCTCCCCAGGCATTTTTATGTTATAGGCTACCACAGCTGTCATCGACTCAATTACTGACATTTTTGTTCAACGTTCCTGGCAAGGGCGCACGTTACCAAGTCCATCACTAGGGAGTGAGGAGGCAATGAGCTGAACCAGTTTCTTGGACACAAAGGAGCACAGGAGACCAGTTCAAAGGGGTCCCAGGGAAAGAGATTCTTCTTCAGTCATCTGAAGTATATGGCAGTGAGTTTAAGGAGCATTTGACCTAGTCACAGATATTCTGAGTTCAAGTTCTGACTGTCACTTACTACCAGTGTGATCCTGAGCAAGTCACTTTCTCTTTTCATCAATATGCTTCCGCAGTTGTCCAAAGGAGGGTGAGGAAGTAGGTAGAGATTGTATCAATATAGGGACAACACATATATGGCCTACACAATGACAGTTCTCTCCTCATGCATGCACGCACACACACGTGCATGCATATCAACAGACATGTGCACACACACATGCACGCACACGTGCATGTGCACATACATGCACATGTGCAAATGTGTGCACACATACACATGCACTCACACGTGAAAGCACACGTGCATGCATATACACACATATGCACATACACATGCATGTGCATGTGAAAGCACGCGCGTGCGCGCACACCCCTCCACGGTGTACCATGGCAACACTGCAAATCCATAGCATAGCCCTTCCTCACTGAGCCCAAACACAGCCTCAGACTCCTTCATCCCACTCTCAGGTCCCTTCTACTTCCTAATCTGATTTGCCAATTGAAAAAAAACCTAAGTTTTCTTCAGTTCCAAAGATGTAAACCATGCTGTAATTTGCAAAATACTGTTTCCAATAGCATTGCAAGAAAGCATCAGTGTCTGAGTAAACACATGTATTTTTTTCCATAAAAGCTTTTCTGGCTGCCACATTTTATGAAACCTTACTGAAATTATAATAACCTTTAAAAACCAAGTAAAATAAAAACATCATTATTAGAATGTTCAATTAGAAATGCAAACACACTCTACTAAACAATCTCCAAATGTAATTGTTTAATAACAAAATATAAATTAAAAAGAAAAGTACAAAACAAAACGCCCGGGGAACCAATTGTGCTCTGTAGCTGTTGGGTGATACAAACATGATCTCAAATGGTTTACACGCTGCACTTTGGTCCTAGATCACACATGGGCCGTGCCTGCACTGAACAAAATTCGGAATGTTTTCTCAGCTGCTGGCATGAGCAGATCACTGTGGAACAACCCAGGAGACCTCAAAAGGGTCGCTCTAGTGGATATACTAATATGCTTTATATTAGGTTGGTGCAAAAGTAATTGCTGTTTAAAAGGTTAAAAATAATTGCAAAAACTGCAATTACTTTTGCACCAACCTAATAAAACCTCATTTTCCCATAGTGATTGTTTTACAAAGAGCATTTACATGCACCCATTTCCTCTTTGCAACAGTCTCATGAGCCTGTGCTATTATTCTCTCCACTTGCAGATGGGGAGACTGGGTCTGAGCAAAGGTAAGTCCCAGACCCATGTCACAAAGCGGATGAGTGTGGACCTAGGATGGAGGTCAGAGCTCCACAGATTCCTCAGAGAGAAATGCATGAAGCTGAGCATCAGGGTTACCCTTGAAATATTAGTTCAGTCCCCTTGACTGACAGATGGGTAAACTGAGACCCAGAGGGTAAAGGGACTGACCCAAAGTCATAAGACAAGAGACAGGGACAGATTTAAAACACAGGTCAACAGATACCTCATCACTAAGGAGATAGCTAGGACGAAGGGGGTTCGGTGTGATAAACGGAGACAGGATAGGTGGAGGAGTAGGAGCAGGGGCGGGAGTGATTGGTCAGTGTCCATAAAGGAAGTTGTGTAGGACACAGCCACGCCCACTCATTTGCATGTTGCCCCTGGCTGCTTCCTGATACAGCAGCAGGGCTGAGGATCTATAGCAGAGACTGCGAGGTCCTGAGGCCTAAGCTATTTACTACCTGGCCCTCGACAGAAAAAGGACGCACACCCCTGTGTGTGATGAGGCTGAGGCCCGGGTCCTGGCGTGGCTTAGCTTCCAGTCACGTGTGTAACCTCAGGCAAGGTCCCTCTGCTCCCCAGGCCTGTTTCTCCATCCGCATTACGTCTGGCTTGGGAGGAATCTTCTCCAAGGCCCCATCAGATCTGATGTTCTGTGTTTATTCTCTCGACACTCCCCGCCCCCTGTGCATCTTATGTTTTTCCTCTGAATTAGAGCCCACGTTAGACAATCTGGACTGGCAACTCCACTGGTGACTAGACCACGGGGAAAGAAAAAAAAAATGGAACCAAATTTAAGCAGTTTCCGCAATCTTAAATGTTCTCGGGTTGAGGATATTGGCAAGATCGAGGTTTCTGGGAAACTTGGATGTCTCCCACCTCCTGAATAGACAGCAGCTTCATAAAATACTTCCACTACCTCCTTGGATCATCGCAGGCCCTGACTCAGCCCAAACCACCTCGCAGCCCCACACTGCCTCTCGGGGTCCCCGGGCTCATCCCTGTGTCCTCACCTGAGTCACTGACCGCTAACTGTGTCAGGAAATATGGCCACATTAAAAACAGACATATATTTTAAGAATGGTCATGTTATACTGTTCTGCATATTGTAATTGACCCACACTTATCCATTTAAGATTCATAATTATTTAAATCCTGTCTCGAAATGACCGTTTATTGCATTTAAAAGTGTTGCAGGTTACCTGAAATAGATGTCACTTTGACATAAACGCCCCAACTTTCTAAATCTTGCTTCCATAACACTCGAGGCGAAAAATTTCATCTAAATATTATTGAATTTCAGCATGACATTAGCATGCAGAGATATTTACAATAGCAGAGCCATTACAACTCAATCAAAAGCTGATTTCAGCCAGAATTATGCAGAATTAAATCTTGCAGGATTCAAATTATTAAAAATCAGAGACTCAATAAAGTGTGGTCTGGAAGTCCCATTTATCAAGGGAGTCGAAGTGCCTCAACAGTTAGAGTGACTTTTTCATATATATTCTGCAAGAATTTGCATGCATTTTAAAAGATCAGAGTTTAATTCTTATGGAATTCAAGTAACTATGCTATATTTATAAGGCAGTGGCAGCCAGCTCTGAAACCGCCCTCCCTATTTCCTTTCCACATCACACATTGTAAATGCATTGGTTTTTATTTCTGATTCCCACTGGATAGAAAGAGCCACAGTGAGACCCCAGGCACAGAAAGGATAGTTGGCTTCTAGCAAGGCCCAATCAGGGTGGCAAGAGAGGGAGCTAGAGGAAATCCAAAACCATGTACAAAGCGTGTCACGCAACTAATATACTAGAAATGCCCCCTCCTTTGCTCTGCTCGATCATACCAAGATTTTTAAATATATATTTATAATTCCCTACCAGGATCCTTTCCAGAACATTTCCTCTAAATAGAAAAAGAGTTGATTTCTAAGAAGAGAGAGAGAAAAGAAAAGTGAAAGGAAGAGAACGAAAAAAAGAGAAAGAAACCACCATGTAGAAACACGAAACTTTTACATAAATATGAACCTCGATGTCCAGGAGTCCAATTCTCCTGACAAACAGCTTTTATTTTTTTTAATTTTTTTTTTTTAAATTAAATTTATTGGGGTGACAATTGTTAGTAAAATTACATAGATTTCAGGTGTACAATTCTGTATTACATCATCTATAAATCCCATTGTGTGTTCATCACCCAGAGTCACTTCTTCCATCACCATATATTCGATCCCCCTTACCCTCACCTCCCCCCCCACCCCCCTTACCCTCTGGCAACCACTAAACTATTGTCCGTGTCTATGAGTTTCTGTTTCTCATTTGTTTGTCTTGCTCTTTTGTTGTTTTTGGTTTATATACCACATATCAGTGAAATCACATGGTTCTCTGCTTTTTCTGTCTGACTTGTTTCACTCAGCATTACTCTCTCAAGATCCATCCATGTTGTCACAAATGTTCCTATATCATCTTTTCTCACTGCCGAATAGTATTCCATTGTGTATATGTACCACAACTTCTTTATCCATTCATCTATCGAAGGACATTTTGGTTGTTTCCATGTCTTGGCCACCGTAAACAAAGCTGCAATGAACATTGGCGCACACGTGTCTTTATCTCTAAATGTTTTCAGATTTTTTGGGTAGATACCCAGGAGAGGGATTGCTGGGTCATACGGCAATTCTATTCGTAATTCTTTGAGGAACCTCCACACTGCCTTCCATAACGGCTGCACCAGTCTGCATTCCCACCAACAGTGTATGAGGGTTCCTTTTTCTCCACAGCCTCTCCAACATTTGTTTCTATTTGTCTAAACAGCTTTTATTTAACATCTATTCTGTGTCAAAGACGGAGATGACAGAGGCACAGCTACTGTCCTCCATCCCCCTCACAACCTAGTTGAGGTGACGGAGATATGAATAAATATTGGTGACCTAGGGTTAACAGTGACCATAAAGCTATGGATAAACATTCATATTAGTCAGGAATCCAATTAGCTGCATCTTGTAAAACTATGCAGGACAAAAACCATGCAGGCTGTGTAGGACAAAACTAGTGACTCAGTACTGCCGTAAAGGATCTAGCCGTCTTCTTTCCATCTACTAGGCTATTCACAATGGGTGGATTTCTGTTCTCGTGCATATGCTTCTTGATCACAAGAAGGATGCCTGACCTCCGGATATCCCATCTGCATTCCAGCCCTGAAGAAAGTAGAATGATGAAAGTCAAAGGAAACACATCCTGCCAGAGACTCTGCCTACACTGGCAAGAACTGTGGCACATGGTCACTCTTAGCTACAAGAAGGTCTGGGGGGAAGTGAGTTTTAATAAATATAAACCAAAAGAAAAAGGGGATTAGGTAGACAATTGGCACTATGTCCGTTGGTCTGTAGAAGCACCGAGGGCAGAGGGTCTAATAAGTTGAAATGTGGAGGAGATGGTATCAAGAAGTTTTCTGAGAATAGATGCTATCAGAGGACCTTTGCCCGGCATATAAAGAGAAAGGGTTTCAAGTGAGGTAGTAACACAACCAAAGCAGCAGTTTTAAAAAGCATGGTGAGAGCCAGGCCCAGCCACCCCACAACCTGGTAAAGACATCCTCTGTCTCCCACCATTGAAATCTACAGACCGTTGAGCAAAACAAAATAAATGCTTGTGGTTGTCAGCCCCTGAGTTGTGGGGAGGTTTATTATGCAACACTATTGTGACAACAGCTAATACAGAAATTATTAGGCCTGCCTTTATTATTGCACCTGCTCCCCCACAATCAGAGCTTTCTGCAGAATCCTTTTTCTGTCATTAATGTGTTCCTTCATTTGTTCTTTCGTTCACTAATTCAGCAATGTGTCTTGAATGTGGACCACGCCGGGCACTGTCCTAGGTGCTGAGGACATTTCGTGAAGGCAGACAGGGCCCCACTCTCTGGGTACTTTCCCTCCAGTGGGTTTGCATGTGACATCAGCTTGTCTTCCCAGAGCTCTGACACCTGTCTTCATGAATGCCTTCACTTTCCCATCTCACATCCCACATGACTTACTTGATGGAGAAAAACAAGCTTTCATCGCTCCTGGGCACAGGGGAGAAGGTCGGTCCTCCAAACAGGTGTGGAACACACTCAGCAACTTACAATGAATAAACATTAGAACCTCATTCATTTCACAAAATTAAAAAAAAATCAATATGGGGCTCTGGTCAGCTTCTCCAAATTTCAGAGAACAACTGTGGCTGTATTTTAGATTCAAAATAATTTCAAGCTATTTTATATGAACGGGTGACTCATCCAAGGCGAGGTTTATTTCACAGAATAAAGCACGCCATCCACATTAAAAGCCAGGATTTCATTTGTTGTTGTTTCAAATACAGAGTGATTACACATCACTTACAACTTATTAAAGTAGTTCTGTCTGTTGCATCTAAACCCACACTGTAGCTGTTTTAACCACCGGGTTTCCAGGCCGCCCATGTTTTATACACATTGTGATCTGAATGCTCCAAAACACAGGTGCTCAGAGATGCCTATTGAATATTTGAAAGGAGAAATGGTTGACAGTTTACGAATCACCCAGTTGGAAGACAGCATGCCGGATATCCTTGGGTCAGCAACCCAAGGTGTGCTTGTCAGAATCCTTGCTCTGTGAGGTAATAAGACAGGTTCCTTGAGAGACACGGAGTTGGAAAAGAAATTAAATGGATTCTTTGCTGCAGGACTTGTCAGAGGCTTTAATAGATGAACATGCACTAGAGCCCCACAGGGAGATATTGAGAAGTTTCCACACGCATCTGGCCTGGGAAGCCTGTCCCTCATGGAGCAGCTCCCAGGACTAGAGGCCGGGAAATGCATGCTGGGAGCTCCTGACTTACAGCTGCCACACCAGCCTGTGCAGGGCTCGGACGTCTTGGCACCAGAAGGGCTTCCAATCTTGAAGGCCCAGTGCTCTGGCCAACAGGACTCCACTGACTAGTATTTCCATACCGTTAACAGCACAACTGCAATTCCCGGTAACAAAATGCAACGCTGAACAAGTAATATCCAAAGGCTACTTGCAATAAACTTGAAGAGAAAAAAAACGTTATCCACACGATGATCTGAACTCTCCAAAATTCAGCTGCTCAGAGGATGCATGTTTTTTCTCTCTTAAAAAAACCCCAAAACCAGCACATCAGCAGCCTTCACGTTCTGGATTACAAAATGAGCTTCAGCGGCCACCCTCTTCGAAACAAACAAACAAACAAACACCCTAAAGAATCACCTAAAGAATCACAAAAAGACTTTGGTTATTTGATAACAACGTTAAGATCTTGAGCATATTCCTGTCTGCGATGTTGAGGGAGGTATGATTTTTATATCTTTGCAGAGCAAATTTGGTTAAGGCATGCCTATTTTTGTTTTTGAGAAGGGTTTGAGTTTGCTGTTTTCAAAGCCGGCAGCTCAGTAGGAGCCAAGAGCTGTTAATTTTGCATTGACTTGCCTTCTGCAGGTGTGACATTCCAAAGTTGATGGCTCTTAAATACAGCCCTTCAGGTGACTTCTGTCACATCTAAAGCAGATTAAATTATGAGCTGTGTAGTTCCAGTATATTTTGTTGTATTATAATTCTTTGAAAACTGGTAATTCATGCATGGCATATAGGAGAACTCTTTATTAACCAGAGTATTTGATTAATGAGCCCGGCATGTGCCTCTATCATGCTGAGTGACCGCCTTTACTCCACCTGGATGGATGCAATACCCAAACTATTCAGTTTGCTTGTTTGTTTTAAAGGATTATAACAGCACAGTACAAAAAAAAAAAAAAAAACATAGCATGGGAACAGGAGTCAGGAAACGTGGGTTTGAGCCCCAGCTTTGTGCCTGTATTTCTAGGATAATGCCTCGTGTCTAGTAGGGGTTCAATAAATGATTATTGGATGGATGAGTGGACAGACTGGTAAATAAATAAATGAACAAATGAGCGACTGGATGAAAGAAGGCTTTCTGACTCCTCTCCTGCCTGAGGTAGATGCCTCTTTTCTCTACTTTCTTAGCATCCTGTGCAGACTTCCAACAGAGTCTGTGACATCGCATTGTACCTGTCCTTATGTGTGTCTCCCCATTCACTGGAGCTCCTGCGAGGACAGTGGCAACGTCTTACTCCTCTTTCTATTTCTGGGATTCGGCAGCTCCTGGCTCTTCAGTAAGCACTCAGTAAATGCTAAGTGTCTCTTATCCTATACACATGTATTGCTTTAGTACTATGAAAAGGAACTGAATTAAAGTTTATGTAACAGTAACCAGAAAGAAGTTCTGAGGGTGGGGTCTGGGGTGGTGGGAATGGGCAGAGGCACGTATCAGAACAGGGGTTCTGGGGAAAAGGCAGGCAAGTCCAGGGGGATGGAAAGAAAAGGAAGAGGAGGCTGAGGAGGGAAGAAGGACCTTCTGCAACAAGGTCTTCTCGAAGAGGGACCAGATGAATGGAAGGCTGCAGGTGGGAATGGGAGGTCGCCGTCCACTGCCCTGGTTCATGGCTGTTCACTGAGAATGTGTAAGTATATCAGAAAATAGCCTCTTTGCCCCAACAAAGAAAAGAAGGAAGAGGAGAAAGAGGAGCCAGCGATGCCAGAGTTCTGGTCAGAAGCCACAGCAGTTGGACCAAGGACTAGAGGGACGACAGCACAGATGCAGGGGAAGTCCCCAGAACCCCACGGCCTCAGCGAAGCTTCCAGGTTGTTGCAGTGATGACAGCCAAGGGGAACTGCCTCCCTATTTACTCTTGACACTGACCTGTTAGCTCTCCAGGTAGCTTGAGAAATGGGGGAAGAACAGAATTCATGCATGAATTTGTGCCTAGAACAATGACAGGTAGGAGCCCAGTCAATACTTGTTTTCTGAAAGAAAGTCTGGGTCCTTTTACAGAAAGAGACAGAGGATGCATATTGCGATCAGGTGACATAGGAATAAAAGATATTGTTGGAAGGAGCAGCAAATAGAAAGCAAAGCACATGGGTACTAGAACTAAAGTGTGACCTTGGGCAAGTCATTTCCTCATGCTGAGCCTCAGTTTCCACAACTGCTCATGAACAGGTGGGACCAGAAGACCTGGCAGGTTTCTTTCAGATACAGGGTTCTATGATTTCACGATTCAGGATATTTTAGTTGTGGAGTCTTGGTAACAAATATTCATCTTACTTGATTCATAATATTGTTCCTTGGAATCTTTCCCAAGGAAATAATCCATCATGCAGACAATGATACATATACACAAAGGTGTTCTTCCCAGCATTGTTAATAATAGTGACAAGATGGAAATAACCCAGACAGCCAACAATAAGGAATGGCTGGGAAATTACGGTGCGTACTTATGGTGGACAATTCGGCTCACCTTCAGCTTTGTGTTTCAAAAAGAAATGCCGCACGTATGATTGGGGAATTAATACAGCCATGTCCCAGGAGGGCAGGTTTTGAGGCCATGTGTACTGTATTTGGTTCCTGACTCTGTCATTTATCTGCTGTTGCAAACCTGAGCAAATTACTCACCCTCTCCATGCCTAAGTTTCCTCGTCGGGACATGGGGCCAGAGCAGAATCTATCTCATAGAGTTGCTGTGAGAAATACGTGAGATGCTTTTCCTAAAGCACATAGAATAGTATCTGGCAGAGAGTAAATTATTAATGTTGGCTATTACTATGTACAGTATGATTGCAACAATAACTGCTTTTGAAGAACTGTTTTCTGTATGAGTCACAGGTTATATATAATGGAAGATAAAAAGGAATATGTTAAAAGGCATTAAATTTTGATAGTGGGATATCATAGATCATTTTGTTTTCTTTATACCATTGTATATTTTTCAAAAGTTTGTGCAATAAGCATTTGACAATTATAATCGGGGCAAAAAAACAGTATAACTTTTTTTTTAAAGCCAGTCTGTATACTACCACTCACTGCAGGAGTATTTGGGAGATGGTGTGGGCTTGGACTTGGTTAGACAAGGCTGACATAGGATGTTACTTTGCCATTTACAAGATGTGTGATTTTGGCCAAATCATACACCTCGACAAGCCTCAGTTTCCTCCACAGGATACTGAAGATGGGTAGGGATCACATGACATCATATGTAAGCATATAGCAGGTGCCTGATCAATGATCTCTCACCATGGAGAAGCGGCTTGTTTCTCAACATTCCTGGGTGCTGTGGGTGATAAAAAGAATTTTAAGAGAGGGCATCTGTCCTTGAAAAGCTTGAAGTTTCAAGGACCCAAAAATAAGAAACTTAAGGGACGAGGAAAGAGACAAGGAATAGACTGTATTCTGACATAGAATTCAGTGATAAAGGACACAGGGAATCTGGAGTCACCTGGGAGGACGCCAAATGAGCTTTGAAGAATGTCGAGAATTTGCATATCTATAGTAAATAGATATCTATAGGATCATATTCAGCTACTAAAAACAAATTCCTTACTATAATGACTTAAACACAGAAAGGTATATTCTTTCATGTAAGAAAAGTTCAGCTGTAAGCAAACCACTAAATTATCAGGGATGCTATCTTCTATCTATATTTCAATCTGCAACATAATGTCACCTCATGGTCCACAATGGCTGCTGGAAATCCAGCCATCATAGCAGAGTTCCAGGTCAGCAGAGAAGAAAAGCAGAGGAGCTCATTCCCTCTGAGTTGAGTCAGCATCTTCCAAACAGCTTTTCTCTGTCTCCTCACTATCATTGGGCAGATCTGTTGCAAGAAAGGCTAGAAGATGTTGCTCTGTACTCTGGGAATGCCTCGCTAAAATTTGAGATTCTGTTACTAAGAAAGAAGGTAGGGCAACGAGTGAACTCTGCCTCATGGGAGAAATGCTAGTTCAGGGGCACAACATGGGCAAAAGCCTGATGCAGGAAGGAAAACATTTGGAGGACAATTAGATGTCATGTGTGTGCCCTTGGGGACTGCTGGGGAGCTGTAACAAATATTGCTGGGCTCAAACGGTGCCCATATCATTAATGTTGACCCTGCATACAACAGGCTATCTACATTTTCTCCATCTCCACACAACCCTTTCAGGGAGGACTGCCGCTCCCATTTTGAAGATGAGGAAAGGAAAAGTGAGGTTTGGGCAGCCTTCAGCTTGCTGCAGGGGCTCTGTGTGGTCACTGTCTGCCTGCTTCGTATACTAGGAGTGCCTGTGCCCAACGGGGGCTCCCCTCACCTCCCTGTTCCAAAGCCAGGGCAGTGTCCAAGTCAGGCTATGTCCCTTCTACTCCTCTCCTCATGGTCTATTAATCTCCGGCAATCTTGTCACACAGCTAACAGGCTCAGACATGACTGGCAGGACATTGCAGAGCATTGCAAAGAGGGAAAAATCATAATATTCTGGATTTGGATGTGAAGAAGACCTATTTGATCAAGGGTCACTGGTATTAGGAAAACACTCAGATTCCAACACCGACAACTTTAGCCAGTTTTTCTAATCCGGAGCATTTGCAGGTCCCAAACAACAACCAGACACTTCAGATTACTTAACCAGATATAAAATTGAAAGAGGAAAAGAAATGAATTGAGGCCACGAGTCCCACAGGCATCCTGGGTCTTTCTGTGGATGCAAATAGACTTATGATTGAGTTATCACAGCGAATTCAAGCCAACTCATGGGTACTTCCCAATGCTGGAAGTTTCCAGGGCACTTTCCCATAGATGAAATTGTTCATTTTCCCCACACAGCATGTGTGTTTTTAAGGAAACAAGCACTCAGAAGATAATTTTGTGCAAAAATATAAAGTAGATATAATATCCAGTTACCTTTTCTTCAAGGAAGATGAACGATGCAAGGGAGGGATAAATTGCATTTGCTATGAAAATTTGAATTTCAAGAAGTATATTATGTCCTCCAGTGTTCTCAATGAAAAGAAAATTATTTCTTTCTTGGGGAACACACTCTTATGGCATTTTAACTTTTATGACATTTCTGATTTGGGATGATGAGCCTTCTCCACAGAAATGATTCAAACTTCCATTTTTGTGGTGTGCGTGTCCTTATAAATTACTCTGCCAACAAAGGGGGAGGAAAACGCTTCCTAAAGTGGAGATGGTTTTTCTGCTGAGAAAAGTTTCTTTCCCCATTTCTGGAAGGTGGTTGCTGATGGAGACATACATCAGGGAAATAAATTGCACTTAATCACTAATCACCTGAACATAAGCTAAAAGTGGTATCAATCTTTTCTACGGACGAAAATAATTTCCCTTCATAAATAACGAACAAAGACATTTTACCAGGTGCAATTAAATATAATTGTAAGGATATATTGAGACATGATTCAGAGCTCACCCTGTCGTGACAAGCCCCAAGACACCAGGATGCCCAAATAGATCGTTGAAACATGGGGAGGAAATTCTGGTCCATTGTCTGTCTTGAGCATGAAACAATGCCATCCCCGGGAAACTCGAAGCAATGATGTTTATTTAGAATTAGAATCGATTTTCATTTTACATAACACCTTTCATTTTCAAGGCTCCCGGAGTACTTTACAAAGCAATAAGCTAGACAGTAATATTGCCATAGACAAGTGTAACCGTCATTATGCTTTCTGTAATAGCTCGCAGGCTTGGAAATTAGAAATCAAGGGAGAGAGATGGAGAGGCAGATAAAGAGGGAGTGAGGGACGAGAAGGGGAACTGGGGGGAGAGGGCGAGGGACTGAGACTGAGACGGGAGACATAAGGAAACCAACAGAGGCACAGAAAGAGACTAAGCAGATGAGAACCGAGGGCAGGCTTCTTGCCCGGGCTTTTTGTTTTGAAACACTTCCCAGAAATGACAGGCAGTGAGATCCTCAGCCTCGCCTCCAAAGGACAGAGGGGTTTTGGAGCCAGACAGCCTAAGACCTACGTCCCAGCCCCTCTTAGCAGCTGGGTGGCCCTGAGAGATTCACTTAACCTCTGTAAGCCTCATCTTCCTCATCTGTAAAATGAGATCACGAGACCGACACCAGGGAGCAGGAGAGAGGAGACAGTACCCATAGGGGACCAAAGGCAGAAGTGGCACTCCTAGTCGGCTAGGTTTCCCTCTTCCCAGCCTTCCTCCCCATTATAAATAGGAAGCAAGCAGGACCTACTGGATTTCCAGAAACTTAATAACCTCTGCAGAATGCATCATGGCGTGCAAAGCCCATGAGCTCATCTGATGAAATGAGGCCAACCAGGCCATACCAAGTATAACAAGCACTCCTGAGCTCCTTCCAGCCTCTCAACAACCTTGAGAGTTTAGTTACCCCCATTTCACAGAAAAAGAGACTGAGGTACAGAGTAGTTCAGGTCCCCCAGGATGGACAGTCGAGTTTCAGCCCTGTGTTCCGTTCACCAGGCCGGGTGACCCTCCAGGAGGCGCTGGGTCAACGTGAATCACCTTTGTGAGGACCCTTCCCACCCTAACAAAATGGAGAAACATCGCAGGTATCAAACAATGCTTTAGAAAGCTAATTGGCCTCAATCTTTTACTGCTAGCACAATAGGCTTCACCTAAGCAAAGAAAATGTTTGGATTTTGCAACTCAGTTTCAGCGTAAAGGGGCCCAAACGCTTCACTGTCATGGTAGCCGGCTGCACGGGGGAGTGGGCGGTGATACAGATTTGTGATGAATTTTGTACTGATTCTGTCATTGACTCACACAAACGAGGGCCTACTACGTGTGTGGCACTGTGCTGGGAGTGAGGGCCCGGAGAATGAAACCGAGATAGAAATGGGTAATGACTACGCGGTCTGACTGGGTAGAGGAGGATGGGGTTCTGGAGAAGTCTGGAGAATGGCCTTACCCATCCTCAGGGAGAGGGGGGCCATTAGGAAAGCTCCCCAGAGCAGACCAGGAAAACCAGGGGGAAGCTGTGGAACATTCTAGAACAAACGATGGTCGAGACAGTGGCAATGGGGACAGAAAGAAAAGAAAGAACAGGAGCGCTACTTAGGAGATAAAAGAGCCCTTCTTGACGGACTACACCATGTGGAGGCTGCGGGAGAGACAGGAGTCCATCCCTCTTCTTCTCAGGGCCTCACTCTCAGCATCAATGACGGAGCAAAGCAGCAGTGACGACGCTGACTCAGACCCCGTTTCAGTACAACCGCATGTCCATCACCTGGTGGACCTCTGGCTGCCTGTCGCCGAGGCAAACCCAGGCCGCTCTCCCCGGCTCCGAGGGGAAGAAGCTGCATGGTGTGATCTATCGCTTATTTTAATCCAGTACAGTTTTTTCCTAATTGTCACGGCGCCGGCAGCCTCCCGGGGTCTGGTCTGACTTGTGTACAGCCGTGACAGGGGACGCGGCATCACAGCTGCTTGGCGCCAGCCCGCCTGTGTGCGCACCTCTCACGTCTTGTCATTCACATCTCCCCTAATTACGGAACATCTGCTCGGCGTGGCCATTAACACTCCGCTACCAGCTTGTCTAGCTTAATACCAGTGACTCCTGACCTCCCCCAAGGAAGGCGCTTTCTGTCAAAACGGTCCCCCAAAGAAGCCCATTCTCCACGCAAAACGTGCACTTCTTCTTGCTTTCTTTTCATGAGTGCTACCTTCCTGAAGACTTCTGAGAGGGAATGGGCTTGGTGAGGCACCCTTTGGAGAGGGGGGAGGAAAAGTCGGACCAACTGGAAAGCTTTCCCCTGCGCTGTTCTGCTTTATTTTCAGTCTTAATTTTTTGAAAGAAGGAGGTCACGGTGAGGGCTAGGAAAGCAAACGTGAGCCCCCCCTGGCTCTGCCCGCAGGCCTCCTGCCGGGGGGCGGTACAGCCACCAAGGCCAGCTCTTATCTGGAGTGACATCTGCCCACCTAAATGTAGACCTCCTGGAAAAGTCCAACTGCCGCTATTGCAATTTTACTGATAGGTTCCCGCATGCACCCAGAATCCTAAAACTCAGGACAAGAGGGTCCCCTGTCTCCACGAGTGACCTGGAAGCAGCATCTCTCCCTGCGAACGTCAGACGGTGTTTAAAATACTGCACAGCTTCCCCTGCTCT